>NC_092206.1:16571465-16610542 GCF_043381705.1 Parasteatoda tepidariorum
GAATCTAAAAACTTAAGTTTATAATTTATTTAATAAATCGGAATGCATATGTTTCTTAGAATCAAAAATTTTAATTTAATTTAAGAGTTAAATGCAAATTTAATTAGACGAAAATCCATAAAAAATTAACGTAACCATAAAAAATTAGCAATT
Organism: Parasteatoda tepidariorum; assembly: GCF_043381705.1. Taxonomy (NCBI): domain Eukaryota; kingdom Metazoa; phylum Arthropoda; class Arachnida; order Araneae; family Theridiidae; genus Parasteatoda; species Parasteatoda tepidariorum. The sequence continues at coordinate 16,571,619 of NC_092206.1, forward strand.
AGCATAAACGCATCTCTTTAAAAATTGCTAATTTAGTTTATCGAAAAAAAAAAACTTTAAGACTTGTATTCTAAACCAGCACGTTTTTGAATAAAATTGTAAAACAAAACTTTTAAATTTCACTCGACTCGAAATTTTTATCAAAGACTTTAATTGAATTTAATATTTAAATACAAATTTAATTTGACAAAAATCCAAAACAAAAAAATTCGCATAAATGCATTTCTTTAAAAATTACTATGAATTTATCAAAAAAAAAAGAAGAAAAAAAATTTGAGACTTTTATTCTAAACCAACACGTTTTTGAATAAAATTGTAAAACGAAACTTTTAAATTTCACTTGACTTTTTTTTCAAACTATAATTTATGATTTTAAATGATTTAATGGAACTACTAAAGAGTACTTTAAACTTAAAAAATAACAAAAGCAAAAAAAAAAAAAAAAAAAAAAAAAAAAAAAAAAGACGTGAATAAAGCAAATACAAAAATTTGACAAAAAAGTGCAATTTTTAAACTTGTAAACCATGTGATTATAAATCCCGATGCATAATTTTAAAATTGCATGAATATATAAATATGAATCACATGCATGACTTTAAATTAAGGCTTAAATTAAGGCCTGAAATGAGGCTTTTAAATCATGTGAATATGAAACTCTATATCGAATTTAAAAAATGCGAAAATAAAAATCATGATGCGTAATTTTTAGATCACGTAAATACGAATCACGATGCGCAATTTTTAAATAGCGCGAATACGAATCCCACTGTCTAATTTTTAAAGCACGCATAAATAGGAAAATCGATGTTTGATATTTCAACCGCAAAAACGAATCACGAAATAGGATTTTAAGCTCGCGTGAATACGAATAGCTACATAGGGTTTTAAAAGCGCGTAATTACAAATCGCGATATTGGATTTTTAAATCTCGTAAATAAGAATCGCTATGTACGACATTTAAATCGCCTGATTAAGAATCGCAACGTTCAACTTTTAAATCAGGTAAATACGATAATCAATGTTTGAGGGAGGAATGAGGACTTCAATACTTTCGCTTGGCGGAAAATTTAATTCCTCATAAAATATTTTAACTTGTGCAAAAAAAAATTTCAGCGGAAATTAGCGGAAAAAATCTGAAAAAAGCGGATATCCGCGAATCCGCGGAAGAATTATATCCCTGCATATTATAGTTTCAGTTTTATAAACAAAAACTTTTCTCATCATCCAAATGTTAAAAAAAATCACGGCATTTTTGTTGACGTTTAGACACTGAGGAAGGTTCTTGTTTATAGAACTTAAACTATATTTGCTTTAGTCTACATAGTACGAAGTATACCCTAGTCTTTTTTGGATACTTTTAACTTATTTCGAATTTAAATAAAGATTTGTACAGTTTATACTGTTAAAAGTTAATTTCAAAATTTAAAATGCAGTATTATAATTTCTTTTTTCCACAGATTACCATTTTGATGATGAACCTAACATTAAATTTCACAATACTTTAATTAATGCACTAGTAGTCACGAAAAGTAAATAATGAACAATTTTTGAATTGTTTTATAACTAATCGTTAAAAAGTTTTAATTTTTATTTATTTCAAACGTAAATTTTATTGCTTGCGGGACAGATGTGGTTAGACCGTCCGAATGAGGCCATTCAACTACAAATAAAATCTTTTATGACATCTTTGCCCGCATTAGATTTTTTTTAATATTTTACTTATATGATGCGGGCAATAAAGACATTTTATTTCATTTTATTTTTGGAAAAATTCAATTTACTACAAATTTGTCTTTGAAACTAAATAATTATTAAAAGAATTCCGCTCAAAAATAAGATTTCTTTTAATATTAATGAGACTTATTTTTAATTTTGACATGCTTACAATATTAGCAGGTATACAAAAGTTAATTAAAAGGGTTCGTATTCAAAGCGTTTAATTCACAGTTTAAGTTCACTCACAAAATTTTAAAAAGTACGTTTTTTGAGATATTTTTAATGGCATTGTATGTATTTCAGAATATGTTAATATGAAAAGGGCGAATCTACGGTTTGTTTCTACACATGAGGCTTGAAATTAGTTGATAAATTTGTCAAAATATAATTTGTAGAGGTGTATTTATCTATGCCTGAAGTATCTTAAAAATAATAAGAAAAAAATCCATAACTTTTTATTTTAAACTACTCTACAAAAATTGATTATTAAGAAATTTTATATAAAAAAAAGTCAGATTAAGAAATGGATGTGGCCGTTACACCTCTTTTTAACCAGCAAACGCACATTCATTTCTGCCTAAATAGAGGTAAATTTTAACAGACAATGTCCAACTTCATTTGTTTTAATTTATGACTACTTAAAAAGTAATCATTTAGAAGGAATAAAATACGATTTACCGAACCTGGTAAATGTGGCTTGCTACACCCCGTCAAACTAAATATATTACTCTGTTAAATTTACCGGCAGTAAAACGTCTCAGTTGTAAATCTTTAGAGACTAAAGAGTGTTTTTTTTTTATTTTTTATTAATCTACGTAGAAGGTCAGAAATGTTTACAACGTGTTTGTTTTCTGAAACTTTGAAGCTAAAAAGTTCTGCAATATATCATTATGTATCTTTCCAGTTAATATGTTAATATTTCGCTGTAATCGAAAGAACTGAAACGATTGGATTCTTTGGACATAGACATTGAATGCCATGGCGATCACCGGTGACCGGCACTGAGTTTGTTCGTAGCGCCACGGGGATCACCGGTGAACGGAATTACTATTATTAGAAACACATAATTCGAGCAAATTTTTAATTTTTTTATATTATTATCGCGACTAAAGCGGTTTGAAGAAATTAATGCAATATAGAACACACAAAAATAGTTTTATTTATATACACAGAGATGCCAACATGCTCCGGACAGCGAATAAATATTTTCAATTGGTAGTTTATTAATTGTGATTCTTGGTTTAATAAATTCAATTCAGTAGATTTTTATCCACTACTATTCCTAAACAATTCGTACGCTTATATAATTCACTAAATTTTTACTATTGACTAAAATTTTTCCTGACCGCAATTTTTCACAAACTTCAGACTTTGAAAAAATATTTTGAGTAAAATCGGTAGAATGTTAAAGGAATGGTCACGCGCGAGAGTATGAAAAACTTTGTTATGAAAAATCCTTATTTAATTCATACACATGTCAGTGCAATGAGTGTTAAGTATTTTTGAAACGTGATTGAGTGTTTGTATTTATAAAAACTAATTTTAATTTTAAAATAAGATTCACAGAAGTGTTGAATTCTGTGAAAGTACGAAGAAATGTTTCTTAACATGAAAATAATTGGTAGTAGTGCAAATTGCATGTGTCTATGCAAATTTTTTCAACTGAAAAATATTTTCTTTTTTTATTAACAGCATTAGTCGAAAAGCTTTTAATCGCAGTTTTTTCTTCTATGAGAGTTCCTGATGTTTATTCTGAATAAATTTAAATAAATAAAAATAAAAATTGAAATATTTTTTTTTACGTTAAATTTTATAAATTTCGTTTTTAAAACGGATTAGTAACATTTTATTTATTTTCAAAAACTTACTTTCACCGAAACATACTCAAATTTTTTTATTATTATAGACTTAAAATATAAATTTCCGAAAGTTCCAATGTGTTCCGAATTTTTACAGAAGATATTTATTTAAACAACCATTTATTAAACAATAGCTTCAGGTGCTGATTTTAAACGTGTTAAAGAGTTCCAAAAGGGTTATAATTTAAGATACCCTACATCTAAGATATCTACAGATACATTAGTAGAAAAAATTTTAAATTTAGAAATTTGTTATATAGGCTTATGTGTGTATTATACACTAAAACATAGTATAAATACAAAAAATATGAAAAAATAACTAAAAAAAGAGTGAAAACTGGTTATGAAAGACTAAATATTGAGCTTTTTATAATAGTTTAATTCAGTAGTTCGTAGTCTATTTTCTAGAAATATGTACAGAAAAAAATATAATTCAGAATTATGAACCCATCATTATAAAAATATAAACTAAAATATTTAAAAATGTTAAAACATTTAGAATGAAGGAAAATAGCCAAATAATTAGTTTTAGGAAAAAGGGCAAAAAAGACACAGCTATGAATTGAAAAACTAACATAGATGTTGTTTCTTTTTAAGTCATCATAACTTCTGCCTTATTTGACGTAGAAACAAAACTCAAAAGGTTTTTGAAAAAAAAGTCCATAATTTTATTTTATATAAAAAAACAGAAAAATGATATTTTAAAGTTGGTTTAACGAAGGTAGTAATCGCTAAAGCTAAAAGCTAAAGTAGTATTTTCGATATATATATTAAAAAGTAAATCTTCATGAATAAAAGTTTGACAGAAACAGCATACTTTTTCCATATCCTTATATATTAATACAAATTCTTACTAAAGGTTTTAGTTCAGGATTTTAATGAAAAACAGCTAACAAAATATAAGGAGACTAGTTTCAATGCGAGTAATTAATCTTTGTAAAAGCTCATATAAAAATAAAAATCTCAATATCTTACATGGAATTTTTTTCATTCACTTATTTTTTTAAACGTGTCTGTAATTCAAGATGTTCATTTTTTCCATTTCATTCACACCGTTAATATCTGGAATTCTTATCAAGCTTAAAAATAAATAAAAAAAGATTTCAGCTCTTTGATATTGATGACATCGTAATGAATGGGCTGGCAAAGGGTGAACATTTCTTCACAAGACAAGCTTTGTTAAACTTGTAATTTAAATCATGCAAATATCTTGATTAAAGTATTCATATGCATACCACATTCTTTAAAAAAATGGGTTGGACAGAAATATCTGGCGCAAAATCAAAAGGAAAAGATTCAAATTATATTTTTATCTTCCCCTTGTTCATATTATTTTATAGCTCAAGAGGTATAGGACAATAAGGCGTGGTGGCTTTTCATTGAATCTCAAGTTATGTATTTTAAAAGCTGCAATGACAGACGCATAACTTAAAAAAAATTTATTTTTCGAGTAGTATATTAAATTTAATATAGTTTCAAAGCTATGCAGTTTATTAAACAGTTATATTGAAAAAAAATTATTATGCTCTTTTTCTAAACGGAATATGTGATTGTATTAATTCTAAGAATGCTATTAATATTAACCCACTAATAAAACTGCTTTCCGAAAAATAAAGTGTACAAAATTCTAATTACATGCATAGAGTCATGATGGCTCAGGGGATAGAGCGTTCTCCTTTCAATAACAATCCCTGGGTTTGAATCCCAGCGATGGCTGGTTGATACGAATTCCGCATCCGACTCGCACCAATGACAATTTTGACGTAAAATATCCTCAGTGGTAGAAGGATCCTGTGTTAAAGTCCCCTTCCCGTCGGTCTAATCATGGGAGGTTTTCGTGGTTTTCCTCTCCATGTAACGTAAATGCTGATAAGTCCATAAAAAATTTATCCACGAAGGCAAATTTCTCCCAATACTTCATTCAGCAGTTTCTTTGTCTTCTGGATTTGGTTCAAAATTATAAGACTACAGAGTTGAACATTAGTAGTCGTAAACTCAAAAACTTGGGTCGGTTCTTAAGCGGCGGTTATAAAATAAAATTTCATGCATAACTATTTATTAACCATTTAAATAAATGATTGAAGAAATTCATGTAATCTAAAAATCTGAAATTTATTTCTTTATAAATAGAGATAAAAGCACTTTGTGTTCAATTCAATTATTGGAAATCAGTTTCAAAGACTATTCTTATAAAAAAGAATACAATATTGCAAAAGAAAATGTTATATAATTCTATTGGAAGGATTAAGATTTTTAATATCCCACATTTTTTTAGTTACATAGTTTATTATTAATTAGCTGTAGTTAAGCTGTTGTACTGTAAGGAGCATCATTACTTTTTCAATATAAGAATCTCTGTAAAAATTGAAATAAAAACCTGGAGAATAATTTTCAACATTAATCAAAGAAATAGTTGAATTTAAAAAAAACAACAATTAAAAACATGCTATTTGTTTAGTGAAAATCAAAAGAAAAAATTATGAACGATAAACTTGTGCACATGTTTTTAACTACTTTAATTCTACCTTTGCTTTTATAAAACTCTCGGTAATGTTTTAACAAAATTTAAATAATATGTTTTTTCTCTCACTGAAATAATTCTTTTTCAACCATAATTTGAATGTTTTTGATTTATTTCTTTTAAGAATTTTGAAGACATAAATTTAGGATCAGGATCAAGTTTGGCTTGAATTTGGCGCACTTAACAAAAAAGTTATTTTAATGTTGCATCAATCAAAAGTAAAAATGTATAAAATGCCCAAAAAACAAAACTTGAAGAAAAAAGATTTTACAAAAAACGATTCAAATAAAAAGGATGTTATAGAAATAAAATTTACGGATAACGATTCAACTGAAAATGGTTTCAGAAAATGGATGTTACAGAAAATGATTCTACAGAAAACGGTTCAGCAGACAATATTCAGCAAAAAATGATCTAGAATTTGTAGAAAACAATTAAGCGGAAAACGATTTTGGTAAAAAAAAATCCGATTTAGTAACAAATGCATCAGAATTGAAAGTGATCTAAAATTTGCAGAAAACGATTCAGCGGAAAACGATTTTAGCATAAAAAAAAAGGTACGATTTAGTAACAAATGCATCACGTTAAAAATCATAAAATTAATTTTTAAGTAACTTTTATAAAATTATATTTTAATATCATAATCGTTTTTAGACGAATATAAATATTATCGGAAAATATGAAATCAGGACAAAATTCGAAACGACGACGTAACGCAGTCAAATTATTGTGACACATATTGATGATATTCATTTCGAAAGGTCAAAACGGGCACTTTATTGCCCCTTTTTTTCTCAGTCACTGACAATACTTTTTACGCATCCGTACCAGATATTAAATGATACACAAAAAATAACCCTTTTTTTTACGGTGATGTGAAAGAGCGAAGATTTGTTGCGGTCTTATATAGACGATGGGAAGACCTCTTTAAAGGCCCCTCCCAGTTCGGAGAATGAATAAATGCTATAAAAACACGGCACAAAAGATATTAAAAGCATGGAAAAAAATCGTATACCCACTATAAAAAGGAATGAATGGTATAAGTAGGCGAAATTGACGCTCCTTTTTTTGTATTATTTATTTTTTAAAATATTTTTTTCTTTTTCAGTAAAATCAATCATTTTTAAGGATATTGAAGGCCAAGTTGAAGTTAAGAGTTACTTCGTTTTAAAAATAGAACCTAGGTTACTTTTAGTTTATGAAAAATGTTTATAAGGCAATGATTCATTATCTAAAATTACAAATTAATAGAATTTTCAGATTTTTAGTAAATTTTTTATTGATCCATTTTATAATGTCATTAATACTTTCAAATTTTTTATCCATCCATCCATCCATATCTATATCTATATCTATCTATATCTATCTCTATGTATCTATCTCTACGTCTATCTATATCTATCTATCTATCTATCTATATCTATCTATATCTATCTATCTATATCTATCTATCTATATCTATCTATCTATATCTATCTATCTATATNCGGCACAAAAGATATTAAAAGCATGGAAAAAAAATCGTATACCACTATAAAAAGGAATGAATGGTATAAGTAGGCGAAATTGACGCTCCTTTTTTTTATTATTTATTTTTTTAAATATTTTTTTCTTTTTCAGTAAAATCAATCATTTCTAAAGAAATTGAAGGCCAAGTTAAAGTTAAAAGTTACTACATTTTAAAAATAGAACCTAGGTTTATCTTTAGTTTACGAAAAATATTTAGAAGGCAATGAAACATTATCTCAAATTAAAAATTAATAGAGTTTTCAGATTTTTAGTAAATTTTTTAATGATCCATTTTAAAATGTCATTAATACTTTCAAATTTTTTATCTATCTATCTATCTATCTATCTATCTATCTATCTATCTATCTATCTATCTATATTGAAATGTCAATTTTTTAAAAATTGTACAAAGAAGTGTATTATAATCATACAATATCAATTTTTAAACAAAAAAAAAATTAGCATCAAATATTATTAGCAAGAAAAATAAATAAATAAATTTCTATAATAGAAGAAGTATTATTAGTATAAAGTATGAATCTCTAAATTTGAAATGGGATTATGGTAAGCTTTGATGTCATTTAGAGTTCTTTCCATGCAAAGTACTCCTTCAATTTAAACTTACTTTTGTTAAATATCAGGCTTTTAGATTGTTAAAAAGACAGTAGAAAAAATTGTGTGAGTCACGTTTTAATTTTTAAGCGGGGTAACATTTTGATTGAAAGCAATGAACAATTAAAAACAAAATCACAATATAGTTGAAAAAGTATAACAAGAAAATTTCATTTATTATCAAGGCCCTGATCATTCAAGCTCATTTTACAGTTTGAAAAAAATGATCAGTTGATGAAATCAATTTTTTTAAAGAATGAAGAGAAAGAAAAACAAAGATATAACTTAAGTAGTGTAAAAAATTTTCTCTCTGTATGGTTTGAAATATCGTGAAAACTAGATCTCTTCCGCAAGACTATAAATATAAAAATCTTTTCATAATACAGATAATGAGGATAAAAAAAATGCCATTCTGGTATAACATACTAATTTCTTAACAGTTTAATGAAACAGATAGCGTTAAACATCTTTATTAATTATTAATTAAAGAACTGCCTATAAATAAATAATTATAAATAAAAAAAACAAAATGTTTAAGACAATTATGCATGGAATCATTCACCGAGAACAATTTAATTTTTTCTGAGCACTGTAAATTTAACCTGACAATAACTCTTATTTTTTGTTCAGTTGCTTTCAAAATATTTGGAATGGTCTTACAAATTCTAAAATTTAGAAATGATTAATTATGACGGAAGCACGAAATAGTTAAAGCAATTATATTGATCACGGAATACATTTAAAATAAAGCATTTTATTGTTTCTAATCATCAATAAACGACAAAAAAAAAGCTCATTTCATTACACTATCTGCTAGTTTTCATTAGGTTAACATTCGACCCCAAACGATAAAAACTTAAGAGCTTCTCTTATCAGTTACAAAAAAAAAATAATTCTAATTCCCGATGTAGTAATCTTCCGATTCCGTTTCGAATGACCAGACCACCCGTCTCATCAACAACTGAAAGAAGAAAAAATTACAGCTCGATGCGAAGGCGTAGAAATGGGGAAGAGCACCAAAGAGAAAAGATGAAGAACTACTAAACGTTAAGATCTGTCATTACATGAAGGTTGCACTTCAAGAGTGTGGACCAAAGAAAATGTCAATCAACCGGTCCTCTTAGGAGGATAATGATCCTAAGACAGAAAAGATTGCCAAAATAAAACAAAAGAAATTAATATTTTACCACCTAAATGCTTTTCTTTTCATCTTTTAATTTATAGTTTTTGAAAAACTCGGCAATAACTTAGTTAAATAGTAAACTAGCTTCATAACTCGCTCTATCTAAAATATTGAATTCAAAAGATGGACAAGCAGTTTTGTTCTCCTTATAATACTAAGAACATTGAAAAATGCCAAATTGTTCTTAAAAAAATGATGAATAATTTCGGAAACTAACATATTTTTAAGCAGTTATATACTGTTCCAATCACCATGTATATTGAAGATAAAGCATTTTATTGTTGTGCTAGTTTTNTTTACCACCTAAATGCTTTTCTTTTCATCTTTTAATTTATAGTTTTTGAAAAACTCGGCAATAACTTAGTTAAATAGTAAACTAGCTTCATAACTCGCTCTATCTAAAATATTGAAATTCAAAAGATGGACAAGCAGTTTTGTTCTCTTTATAATACTAAGAACATTGAAAAATACCAAATTGTTTTTAAAAAAATGATGAATAATTTCGGAAACTAACATATTTTTAAGCAGTTATATACTGTTCCAATCACCATGTATATTGAAGATAAAGCATTTTATTGTTGTGCTAGTTTTCAGATGATTCATATGAAACGATTCTTCAGAAGAAAAAAAAACGTTTCTTCAGATTCCGTTTCGAATGACCAAACTACACGTCTTATCAACAATTGGACGGAAAATGACGTTGTTTCGTATGCGACTTATGAACACCAGCAAGTCTGCTTGGTGAGATCAAGTAGAGGTAGCGTTTCTTGTTTTTCAGTGGCGCTACCTATGGTCAAGAATACGACTTCAGGCACACACATACTTCACATAACGTGTTACAGGGAGGACGCATTCACACGCCATCCATACATCCGCAAATCGTATTTTAGACCTGGAGCAGAGCACGATCAATCTCCTGTCCAGTATCCCCAGAACTAATGATTTGTTATGGGAACTTGGAGGATTTGTGACCCAACAGATTTAACGTGCACCAGTCAGTATTTACTACACGGGGAGTCTCCGGAAGGAGGGGATCGAACTCATGACCTCTTGGAGATGGGCCCAACGCCTTACCAGCCAGACTACCCCAGCCTCAACATGATGTGAAGGCGTAGAAATAAAGAGCAACATAAAAAAAAAGTTAATCAGAAATTGAATTTAGAAAAACTTATTCATACTTATTCAGACAAAGTACGCTTCTGTATCTGATTTCGTAACTTAAAATATCACCTGCATTAATTAATTAGCATATTTAAGGTCAGATAAGATTCGAACCAATTAAGGCTCGAACCAATAAGAATGAATCCCAGTAAGAGAAAATCTGATCATTCGATCAAAAATTATTCCGGATGTTATGTTTATTTTTTTTGCGCACTGTAGATTGTAAAAAATTGGCAAAACAATATTAATGAAATTATGTTTAATTTTTACAGTAACTTTCGCAAATGAGCTAATATTTGATTCAAGAACAGTATAAAAGTATAAAAATTAAGGAAAAAAAAAGGGTGAAAAATACGAATTAAAAACAAATCATTATTAACATAACAGAATTAAGAAAGTTTTTTTCTTTAATTTCTTATTAGCATTGTAGAACTTAATTCTTGCAAAATGTGGATGTTTAAGTTAAAAATTAATGCTTGTTCAATGAATATATATTATTTTCGTACCAGTCAAAAAATATTTGTGCTTCATCATAATGATCAAAAGATTTGATGAGAGTATATCTTGTTTACGACATTAACTTTTTCAAATAGTAAATATTTAATTCTATCACAAATAACAACATTTAAGTTTAAAAATTAGGAAAAAAAGGATGAGAAATGTGAAATAAAAGAGAACCATTATTAGAATAACAGAATTGAACAAAAAATGTTCTTATTTCTCATTTACATAGTAGAACTTAATTTGTATAAACAAATGTCGATTTTTAGATTTAAAATAAATGCTTGATCGATAAAAGTAGATTTTTTTATATCAATCAATAAATATTCTGAATTTCTCATAATTATAAAAATGAATAAAAGTATATCTAGTTGTCTAAACTTCTACAAACAGCTAATTTTTTAATTCTATCATAAAAAAGCTAAAAGTAAAAAAAAATCAAATTTGAAAAAAAAAAATAGCTTTGTTGTAAACACAAAAGAATGAAGAAAACAATTTTAATTCTTATCATAATTTGCTGTACATTTAATTTTATAAATAAGTCTGAATTTTTATGTAAAAAAGAAAATACTTGCTTGACAAAAATATTTCTACATCAATCAACCAAGAATTCTTTTTTTACTTTCCTTCTCCAAATTTTATTTTTTCCCACATTTTATTACAAATGAAAAAAATATATCATTCATCGTAGTTCAAAATTGAACTTATTTGTACAGTCTTTAAACAATTTAAATTTGGGGGAAAATCATCACATTTTTTTAAATAAAAAAATATAAATTTTCTTTTCAAAAAAAAAAAACTCTCTTGAGTGAAGAAACGTTTTTAAAAAAGTTTATATTATATTAAATAAAAAAAAACGGTATTTATAAATAAATGTAAAACGTTATATTTAGAAGCCTTACTACAGTACAGTCATCATAGAATTAAAGCTTAGTTAATGCTTTATGCAATGTGAAGTCCAACAACAGTCTTACTGATAATATCTGTAAGTAATGCTACTCCATTTAGTTTGATCAGGGCACTTCCTAAAAATAGAAATGGAAAGAAGATTCACAAGATAAGGGTCCTCACAAGGGAAGAGGGAACCCGCCTTTCAAAAGGTTTTTTTTTTTTCCTGTTTCGATTTATACAAAAAGATTTAGTCAAACATTAAAAAAGAAAAACCCATCCTGTTTGTCACCTGTTGTATAGACAATCCTGTAATTTAGGATTTATTATTATTACTTTTATTGTGTTTAAAGCTGGTTGTCACCTAATATTAAAGTGGGAAAAAAACCTCTTAATTCGTGTTTTCTTTAAGAAATGAATAGAAATCAGTTTTAAGTTTTACGAAGCTTTCAAAGCATGGCTGGCAGCAGTACCTTGCTGCCAGCCATGCTTTGCAAAAAACATGCAAAAAATGTCTTACTTTATTCGTAAAAAAAATGACTTTTAGAACACGCTTTTTTTAAAAATTGTGATCTTTTTATCTCTTTTTAAAAAAATAATTTCTATTAAAAAGGCATATCATGAAATGTTTGAATGAAATATATATTTATGTCAAGAATCTAAGCTTTTAAGAAATTGGAAAACTACTTTTAAAACATTATTATGAAAGTGTTAAGTATTTACATAGTTTGCTGACACATTAATAATGGAAAACAGAAGCTCTAGATAAAATGTTAAATTTATTTCACCTGCAAATTTGTAAAATATTATCACAAACCTCTATAAATAAACGCTTAAAATATAAGAATGAAATTAAAAATTAGTTGTTTTAAATAAACAATTGCACAGACTTTCATATTTATCGGTTTTAAAATTACTTCCAATAAAAATATCAAGCAAACATTTAGATGGAACTTAGATGCTTAGATGTTTTAAAAAATTACGAAAAAGTAATGAAAATCTGAAATTTATTATTATTATTATTTATATATTTATTTTTTGAATTATTAACACTTAAAACTAAAGTTTGAGAATGAAAATATTTTTATAATATTAATATGTTTAAAATTAAAAAAAAGATTAAACTAAGAGCATTTTGAATTTGAAACAATAAATATTATTACGAATTAATCTACTACAATATATATATATAAGATTTATCAAGGATGATTTGGGATTTGAACAGATTTATCAAGTTTAAGACGAGAAAAAGTGTATTTAATATAAACCAATTTATTGATATATTTAGAAAAATCAAAAGGTGATAAATGGAAGTATGGAATTTGAAACAAAAAAATTTTTTTAAGAAAAAATCAATTTATAAGCTTATTTAGAATAATCCAAGTTGATAAGCAGATTTCCAAGATTAGCAGATTTAGAATAATCCAAGAAATCAATGTATTTTCAAAATTTTAAAAACGCATATGATCGATCCTTCTTCACATAGTTTAAATAGGTAACAATCTTAATAGATGCGCACTAATGCAATTTGATTCGGAAATTAAAAGAGTAAATTAAGTTAAACTAAAAAACTTAAGCAGCTGAAATCATTTTTATATGCTATAATGTCAATTTATGACATTCGGTTTAATCAAAGACATCGTTGTGCAAGTATGCGCTAAAAACATGGGGAGCTATCCTTCAAATGAATAAAATTAATTCAGTGTACTCCCATGTGTCTTACAAGAAAAACATATTAAGGCTTGAAAACATGGACTTTTTTAATGCAACTGTCACGCTAAAAAAGACAGAATCTACGGCTTTAGTTGAGTTCCAAGAAAAAACATCTTACCAAAAGCCGTAAAATTTGCAGTATTAAATGTCTGCGCTCGTCAAAAGGTACAACAAACGAAGCTGCTTTTAATCATAAATGTCTCGTTTAGATACTTTTTTCTTGCATCTCAAACTATGTTTAACTTGGCAGTGTTTTAGAAGCTGGAGCAGCGGCTTTCAAACGGTGTTCCAAGTAAACCTAGGGTTCCGTGGAAGGGTTAAAGGGGTTCCGAGAGTTAGAACATTTTTTTAACTAGTAACCTTTGTAAATAGTTAGATCCAATCAATAATAAATCTTTTATTTCATAATTCGGTTGCTCTTATGGAACTATTTGAAGTGAAATGCTAATGAAAAAGAAATGGATATTTTTTTCAATAAAAATAATTTTTCTGTATAAATTATGAATTTATCATGCATTTAAAAAACTTTTCTTTATATTTCCCATCGCGCTTTTTAAATAAAAATAAAATTGCCAAATCTGTTAATAAAGTAATCATGTTTCCATAATAACGATCTTCATCGTTTACAGCAGTTCGTTTTTATTTCCAATAAAACCATATTTTTGCTTATTTTATTTGTTTTCAACTACAAGCATACATTACACGTAAAACAAATTTATAACTACACTAGATACAGCTCTGAGATTTCTATAGCCTAAGGTTATTAATGCTGAAACGATGAAAAAAGCTCATTCTTCATATTAACTGTTTTTAAAATAAAGTCTTTTATTGGTAAATACGTTCGTAATTGTCTTTATTTACTTTATCTATAAAGTTGGAGTTCTGCTAAAAGAATTTAATCAATTAGAGTTCCTTTGCCAAAAAAGTTGGGAACCCCAGAACACCAGAACATTAACATTGTGCCTCTAAAAAGCAATAGCTTCAACAAAAACTTGCTTCGAATTTAAAGCTTTCAAATTGATTTTTCTTCTTAATTCTTGGCTAAAAGGCTATGAATAACTTCTTTCTTAAAAAACAAAAAGAGTTTTATATCATCAAATAATATTTAGAAGAAACATTTTGTATAATGATTTGAAATAAAATGTATTAGTTCCTGTTAAAAAAATATATATAAAATATATTTTTCATTTTAGACAAAAAGGAAATCTAAATGAAATAATTATCAAATAAAAAACGGATAATTTAACTAATTTACTTTTCATAACCGTTGTTGAACAGCCAACCCAATTTTGAGTTTACGACAAACGTTACCGACTCCGTAGCCTTATTTTGAACCCAATCCAGTTGACAAGGGAACTCCTGGATCAAGTATGGGGACAAACTAGCCTTCGAGGAAGATTTTTTTTTTCTGGAACTGACACGCATTTGCGTTACATGGAAAGGAAAACTACGAAGATCTTCCACGGTTATCCCAGTGGCAAGGGGACTCTAACCCATGATCCTTCTACCACTGAGGATATTTTAAGTCAGCACCGTAGTCGGTTCGAGCTGGGAGCGAAATTCCTATCTATATAATTATCTCAGCCATCACTGGGAATCGAACCCGGGTCACCTCATTGAGTGGCGAGCACTCTGTCCCTTGAGCCACCATGACTTTAAACCGATATTTGATTAAATATATAAACACATCTTTGATTAAATCATACTTATAAACTCATACTATAAAATATTATAGTATCATACTCATACTATAATTGAAACAAAATGTGTTTTTAAGCGTAATATAATTTCTTGAATCTACATAAGGATTTGAAGTCTTTGAATAGAGTACTGAGATCAAGAAAATTCTTTCAATCACTTAAAGCTTAGACTTGAGAGAGAGAAAAAACCCAGCAAAGGCTATTCACCAGAATGACATATTATTGTATAAGAGAATGATGTAAGAGACCTCTCAGCCCAATCCATCATTCCTTTGCCCATTTTTACTCTCTTCATTTTGACACTATAAGGAAATACCCTTGATTTACTAACAGAAACACCAGATAATGACACAAGACAGCTATCTAAAATGGAGTTTAAATACTTAGTTGTTAGGAAAGATAACAAATGTATGCTTTGAAACTTTTAATACTATCAGAGGCATTCAATCGATGCCATTTGCAGAGGGTTAAACTTAAACGATTCATTTTTTTCAGGCTTACAAAAGGTATTTAAAAAATCCAGATTCGTTACAAATTAAAAAGGTAAAATAGCAGCTTTTTATGTTAAAAGTAAAATGGCATCTTTTTTAATTAGTAATCTTGCTTCGTTACAAATTAAAGAGGTAAAATAGCAGCTTTTTATGTTAAAAGTAAAATTACATCTTTTTAAATTTGTAATCTTGTTTCGTTACAAATTAAAAAGGTAAGACAGCAACTTTTTATGTTAAAAGTAAAATTGCATCTTAATTAGTAATCTTTTTCGTTACAAATTAAAAAGGCAATAAAGCAACTTTTTATGTTAAAAGTAAAATTGCATCTTTTTTTATTAGTAATCTTGTTCGTTACAAATTAAAAAGGTAATAAAGCAGCTTTTTTAAAGTTAAAAGTGAATCTAATATTCATATAGATAACTAATTTTGTATTCTTTCCAATTCTATAACAAAGACGTATTTAACTAAAAGTAATCAAAAATTTGTTATGGGGGTTAAAAGTTAAAATAGTTTAATATACTATATAAGTCTAAGCTACTATATATAAGTTAAAACACATTCAATAAATGTTTAAACAACCAGAAATTTTACCCCCGCTAATGTCAGCAACAAAGTTGAGAAAAACCTATTTAAAAGTAATCAATTATATGAAAAATAAATATATATAATCTTAATTTACGATTACAATTATAAATTTACTCCCGTTATGGGAGGGATTTCAACCAGGGCTGTTTAAAAAAATACAAATCACATAATTTGTTATAAATACTTAAATAATAAAGAAAAATGTAAAATTAAAAGAAAGTATTTAAAAAATTTCCTCAGTACAATCCAGTTAAAAAATAACACTTATTAGCAATAAAAAAAATATAGAAAACAATGTAGCATTTTAAAGGAAAACTCTTACTAAGAGAAATATTTTCATTTTTGGTTACAGCCAGTTAAGAACCAATTTTCAATAAATTGCAGTTCCCGTCGTAAAAAAAGCGTATAATCAGGTTTTTAGCAAAATACATTAGCTGAAGGGTAATTGCAGGGGTTGAGCGCAATTAATGTTCCTAAAACAATCATGTTTTCCATCCCCAAGAGGCACACTGGCTTCTGACATCTTCACAAAATAAGCTTACTGAACAATTTGAGAAAAGAAAAGAATTTTTTTTTGGACGGCACTCCTTAGAATATTTTCGACGAATGTTCTATAGAAAACGACTAAACGAGCAATAGAGACCTTAATTGTCCTTGATGCAAAACGAACGGATTTCGACCTCGCCGCTTAACTTTTAAAAACAACAAAAGCCTGTGAACAAAAAAAAACGTGCTAACTTAATTAGGTAATAATTAAACAAGCTAATACTAACTTTGAAGTTAATTGTGTGAAAAATTATGGTTTGATTGAGTTCAAAGTTTTTATAATGAGCAAAAGAAAATAATTACGAAAATCTGAATTTGGTTTATTTAGTGAAAGTGAAATAAAGTAAAATTATTATTCAAAAAAATTATTGAAATAAAGGAGTTTATTTTTATAATTAAAATATTTCGTTTTAAATTAATAATTATAAAAATATTATACATTATTTTAAAACAGTAAATTATGAAAATTATAACACATTTTGTTTATATGATTGTAGATGCCATTTTATTATAAAAAATTATCATTTATTTAAAAATATATTATGGGATATAAAAATAATAGATAATATAAGATAAAGATAGATAAAATAATATTATAAAATAACGATAGATAATATAAGATAAAGATATAAAAACATATAAATATTAAAATTCTTCATAACAATAATAACCCTTTGCTTATGGCTGGTACAATAAGGCCATAGACGGCGCCACTGAAAAACAGGAAATGAACCCTCTGCCTTAAATTTGTTCGGTTTCACCAAGCAGGCTTGCTAGTGTGGCAAGTAGCATTAGAAACAACAACAATAAGTGGATCAGAATGGCTTCATCTTGCTAAGCGACGTAAGAAAAAGGTCAATAAAAATATTAAAATGTTTAATAATGGCTGAAAAGGGTTTTGCAATAATTTTTCAAAAATAAAGACAATAAATTATAAAAAAGTAGAACTACCAGAATTTGATGAAATTCACCTAGTGTCACCTGGCTCTTTGGGAGCACCAAAAAGCACTGTAACTTTTACCGAAATCGCTTAGGTAATGAGTTCGGTAAAATTAATATTAAAATAACATTGATAACAAATGTGCGTTAAAATGTGATACATTAGTTGATTTCAATAGTTGATTTGATACTTGATACATTAGTTTATATAGCAGGACATAAAAATAATTTATTCGATTAAGTGTTACTTTTCTGTTTTGTATTTTTACTGAATGTGTTGTAATAGGAACTATAATTTTGAACACCAGAACTTCCGAAAAACTGTTACAAAATAAACGGAAAAGTTAAGAAATTAATGGTTTAACTACAGTATATTTTAGTTTTATTAACGAGAATTATGATTTTTTTTAATGATCAGAAATGTCATTACAATACGGTATTTTACTAGAATATTTTTCTCCGTGTGACAATAGAATATAACTTTTCGTAAATTATCTTATTTTAAAGTAAATATTTAGAAAAACTTAGTCCTGCATTATTAGCTATGAGATAGATACTTTTTTAAAGTATTAAGTGAGAATTTAATTTATTAGCGATTGCATACATAATCTTTGCATACATATTTGTACAAGTTATTGTCATAATGTAAAAGCCATTCAATTATGCTCTTTTACCTATTACATTTATCTTCTGTAAATATCTCTGCAAGCTTGTGATTTGTGTAGAAAATTTTCACAGCAATTTTTGTTCATATATTAATGAATAATTTTTTTTTAAATCTCCAGAATCGATAAAGTAATCGGATTGCTTACATTGTTATAAATGGTATTCAGTTTTTTTTACCATTTTATAAAGCTAAATAAATCAGTCCAGGACATTTACATAAGTTCAAACAAAAACCGTTTAGATCGTTTCTTTAATTTTATCCACAATAAAAGTAACATAAATTCAGTTGAATTTTGAAATCTCAAACTAAATTTTATGTATTAACTCTTAAACTAAATTAAATAATCATTACAATTGTTAATTTTAACGCAGTTAGAGTTTTAGAAGCATTTGATCCACAATATCCTTCATATTTGCAGCAGTCTTAACACGACACTGTAATTACAACCTAATACGATACCTTAATACGATAGTTTGCTACAATCTTAATACAATACGAAATATTAAAATAAAATTATAAATAATCATATTAATAAAAAAAGTTCACAATGTTTTCAAATTCCAGTTAGAATTTACCTTTCTTGTATAAATTGACTCCAATGATATTGCTTATGATACCTTAGTATTGAAAAACTACATTTTAATTAAATTCTTTTTTTGTAAGTAATCTTCACGTTCAAATTGATAATGAATAGTCAAATATTTGAGCGCATTCAAAATTAAAGAACTTTTCATTTTAAGAAGGGAGTTCATTTGCATGAATAAAAGTACGGGTACATAAAATTAAATAAATAAAGAGAAAAACTGACTTAAGTTGTAGACATTTTTATCCCAGTTCTCTTGCTTTTTTTATGAACTGATGTCCACAGACGGACACATGATATGATTCACTTCATATTTTTATTTTATTTCCTACACTGCGCTTGCAGACAGCGTCATTAAATAGAGAATCTCAACTAGAAGTGCCAAGGATAAAATAAAGAGTTCTTTCGCGGAAGGCTACTAAAAATAAACAAAAATGAAATTATGCAACAAAATTAAATGCAAAAATAGAAGAAACTACACATAAATAAGTTGGAAATTTTTGCTTTGGCAGCGTTATTTTAATATGCATTCTTTTGAATTTATTTTGAATTTATTTTTCTGTTTTTCTGTTATTAAAGATAAACTAAGTACTCAGATATTGCAGGTTTTTATATTCATAAAAGTGTACAAAAATATTAAAAGTTATTTTTAGTTGACAGATCCTAAGTTTTAAGGATAATGTTGTCAGCATTTCAGAGAAAAAGAAAGGTTTTAATAGCACTATATTGAAAAAGAATAATAAGTCTGTTAAATCTGATTTTAAAAAAATGTGCGAGCATACATTGCTGCTGCTAAATAATTATTTCGAAGAAATATTCAAAAATAAATTTTAAATTAAACTAAAAATCTAAGAATTGCGAAATAATTGATCTTCAAATCTGTTTAAATACAGGACTAGTAAAAATGAAGAAAATATTGCTTCGAATAAGCAATTACCGAGGTAATACGAAAACGGTTGTAGTAAATAGAAAAAATATAAATGGGAAACCATGATTAATATTTTTTAATCTAACGTGCCGCAAGGTTGAGATAGCTTAGTCATGGGGCTCGTTTGACCACGTAACAAAAACATATTAAGTAACAATATTGAAGGATAAATGTTATAAAATACAGTAATTGCAATATATTTTTAGCATCTAATATTAAAATCTATTTTTAAATTATTTAAGTTATTTAGTTGTACTTAGTTAAGTTATTTAACAAAGGCATATGATTCTTTCATAGAATTTGTAGTGCAACAGGGTAATGAAAGAAACAAGCAAAAATATTTCATGTCATTTGATGCCATTATAGGCTTTATATGTTTCTTAGATCTTAAAAAATTTTCTTAATTTCGCAAAATTAAATTTTTGTAATAGTTCTTAATCCAATTTTAACTAAATAAAACAAATTGTATAATTTTATCACATTTTATAAAAAGCGAATATAAATATTTAATTCTCTTCATAACAATGTATGTATCGGCTGACTTTTTAATCCAATACAAATGTATAACTCATTAATTCAGAGTCGCGACTATTCCAACCACAAAATCTATTTTTAACTTAAAGCTGATTAATTTCTCTAACCACAGAAATGTTTCAGCTACAGGGTTATATAAATTTATCTCGGTCTTTATGGTGATTAAGCAGTAGCCAAATTATTTAAAGTTTAATATTAATAACGAGGGTTTGGCCTTGTTTTGGGCTATTTTATACATCGTTAAATTGCCAACTATGGATCGCTTCCCATGCTCCCTAATGTCTGTTAGAAACTATTCATTCACCGCTTATTTAAAATTCTTGGCTTTAAACTGGGGGGTTTTGCCTCTCAGTCCGACGGTTTACAAATTTCTTCTCGTTCAAAATGAGCCAATCCCGAGTTACTAATATTAAATTTTTAATAATTTGGCTACGGCTTAATCCCCCAAAAGTTCGTTAGAATTTTATATAACCCTGTAATTTTTGTGGTTTGAGAAATAAAGTAGCTTAAAGAGAAATAAAGTAAAAAATGGATTTTGATATTCTATTTAGTCGGGACACTAAATTAATGAGCTAACTTTTCAATTCAATACATTTGTATTGAATTAAAAAGTTAGCTGTTATTGCTGTAGTTCATTTACGTCGTGCTAGAGCTGCACAGTGGGCTATTGGTGACGGATGACACCCTGTTTCGTTAGCCCGACCACCTGCATGCGAAGTCAAGCAGTTTACGGTCGAACAGTTTAACGAGGATCAATACCGCATATCCTCGGTCTCTACGCAGACTGATCCAAGTGGTCATCCACCCGCACACTGACTGCAGCCAGTGATGCTTGACTTCGGTGATCTGCTGAGAACCGTGTCTTAACGATCAGTCTACAGCGGGACTAAAAAGTTAGCCGTTACATTGATTGTTAGGAAAAAATTAAAGTATATATTTACTTGAATTTTATGAAAAGAACTTTTAAAAGCTAGGAAATAGGTAATGCCTATAATGGCATCACAACATTGAAATAATTGAGGCTGGTCCAACGTACTAAATACAAATAGTTTAATAATGAACACCTACATATCATAACAGAATTATTTTGAATTATACGAAATGAAAAATGTTTCTTAGAAGACTGTTATTGATAATGGGAATGAAAATATAACATAATAAGCTAAAATACTTTTTTTAGACAGCTAAATATTTCGTAAAAACCCTTTGACACCAACATACAATGCAATTGCTATGTTTTGATGTAGCAATGGGTGTCAGATAAAAAAAAATAATCGGAAATTCCAACGTAATCTAATCATTTCCACTAAGAAAGGGTTTTATCACATGAATTTCATACATAACAATAGGACAGATCACTTATAACAGCAGCGGTCCATGCAGTAGATTTCGTCCATACAACTGCATTTTTAGTAGGTACAAAAAATAAGAATAACCGGTCCTCAACAATTCGATATCAAACTTAATCTGGTACTTTTCTCACTTATGGAAATAAGGCTCTTTTTAAGCCCTTCTTAAGTATCAGAACAATGACTAGAAACTGCGGCCCAAGGTAAAAAAATATCCCTTAGCAAATTTTTAGGCGATATAAAATGAGTGTGTGTTTTTTTTATATATAATGTCTCTTTCAATAGCCTCCGAGAATATAACTTAAATAATCTACACACAGCTGTACCTGAAGTGTTTTGATTAGGAAGACTATTTGAAGTGTTGTTTCGAGAGTAAGGCTTAGATATTGAGTAAAGAGTTCCGAAAAAAGGAAAGTTTTTCTTCTTCCAATTTTGTATTGAAATATGCCATGTCGTTCTGAATATTATATAACATTTCTTTGTTTTGTTTGCAGCAGTATATGAAATAATAATGTTAATTTGGTAGCCGAATTCACAAAACCAAGCGGTCCATGCATGTTTGGTATACAGAATGATGCTTCGAATACAGAATAAATGAATGCTATTGGTTGAACCAAAATATCATAAACATGTTTATTACTGTAATGTTTCGGATACTGAAACATGTGAATGCTATAATATTGATTCATCAGTCTAATTCACAAAACCAAATTTTTAATAAAATAAAATTGTTATAGGAAATTGTAAAATCCAACTGAATTTTTTTTAAATATTTAATTTTATTTTTTCCTTTTAGTCACCAGCAAATGTTACAAAACTAATGCTACAGAACAAATGCTACAAGAAATGATTTCAAAAATATACAGTGCCAGCAAAATTATCTTTAAAAATGAATCATTGGCTTAAATAAGACCCCTACAAAACCGCGGTGGGAATGGGATGCACAGGATGGCACACAAGATAGGGATGGGGCGTTTGAAGTCACCTTTACCAGAAAAATGGCACTCTGAGTCATATATAAATATTTTTTGTTTAAAAAATATTTTAATTAACTTTATAAATAATAATAACCCCTAATTAAACTTTGAATGAAATTATTATAAGATAGTGAGTTGTTTTCTCATATTACTAAAAAAAAAATTCATTTCAATTTGGCAAGTGTATACGATATTGCAATTCAGTACTTTAATTCTGGCTTTCCATCGCAATTGCGATTTTCATTAACTTAAAATAAACTTAATGATTATATATATCCGAATATCACTACCAAACGGCGTTCTTGTTTTATATTATAATGGGAAATTTGTTATGGTAAGTCTAAAATGGGGCATACTTGCAGGGGGGGGGCTTACCTAAGTTTATGCACGTTACTGAGATGCAAATAAAGATTTTTTTGCGAGCGTTTGTGTTATATTTTTTAACGAATTCTGAAAAAAATATAACATCTGCTTATTACATCTTTTCTTAAATATCCATATTTTGTATGTGTTCTTTACATCTATGTACCACGCTTCATAAAAAAAAAAAATTAGAAATTTACAAAGCAATATACGTTTCTATGTTTGTCGTGAAAAAATCTTCTTCAAAAAATCTCGAAAGTCTTTCTTGAAAAAAATAAGTTCATTATTTTATTTTTGTCTCAAATACTATTCAGAACAAGTAATTATAAAGTGTCTTTCAAAATATATAGAGCAGACAAAAATTCTTAACAGAATAAATTCAAGAGTAAAAATTTCTTGTAGGCACTGTACTAAAATATTTTTCAACAAATTGTGAAAAAAAAAAAAAGAAAAATTATGACTGCTCATTACATTTGTTCATATACTCTTATATTTGTTTTCGTTGGTTCTTTATATCTAAGTACTAAGTTTCATAAACAAAACAAAAAAAAGAAATGTTCGAAGATTGTCTTTCTTATGTTTTTCTTTTATATCTATGAACCAAGCTTTCTGAAAATTCTTGAAAATCTAAGGAAATACCATTTTAATTACGCATAGCTAAAATCTTTCGTAAACTACACTTTTTTTTAAAAAAAACTTATTTTTGTCACAAATACGATTGAAAACAAACGTTAAATTAAATGTTTTTCCAAATATACTTAGTCGGCTAAAGAGACTTAGGAAGCTTTAGCATGTGAAGATATTTTTTTTTGTCGTCACTTTCTTTTATATCTATGAACCAAGCTTTCTGAAAATTCTTGGAAATCTTAAGGAAATACCTTTTTAATTACGCCTAATTAAAAAACCTTCACGAACAACACTTTTTAAAAAAATTATTTTTGTCACAAGTACGATTGAAAACAAACGTTAAATAAAACGTTTTTCCAAATATACTTAGTCGGCAAAAGAAACTTAGGAAACTTAAACGCGTGAAGATATTTTTTTTTTTTTGCCGTCACTTTAATACAATTTTTTTCAATGATTTATGAACAAAAGTCAAGTTGTATCTGTTATTTATGTCTTTTTATTCCCTAAGGTGGATGCGATTAAAACTCGAATGTTACCAGACACCATAACAATCGAATCATCCATTCGCGTAATGGGTCAAGGTTAGAATGAATGCACAACAGCGTGAGTTAAGAATAGCATCTAATTATACCGTTTCAAAACAATTTATTTCTCAATTACCGTGACGTAAAATGAAAATTTGATAGCTTAATTATAATAAATGAAATACTTAAATACATTTAATTGGCATTAATTAAAAGCATTATAAATTTGATGGCATCGTATTCATTTTCACTCTTTCTTCTTTTAAGGAGTTTGTCTTTTATTTAAAAGAAATAATCTTTTTATAAGGTTATAGCTCTTTTTAAATTAATTACTTTATCTGTCAAAGCTTACAAACAAAGAAAAATAGTGTAATGAAAAATACTAGACGAAATAATTAAAAATATTACATAAACTTAGCAGAATTACGTAATTTCTTCATATTTTTCAAACATTATTATTTTTTTAAATTTATTTTCAAAATTAATCTGTTCAGAGTTCAATTTACTTGGATAGCAATGACTCACATACAATTAAAATTAATGTATTCAGGTTATTTCTAGTTGCAACGTAGAAAATACACGTCACTGAACGACAAGTGAAACTGAGTATTATGAATTGTATTATGAAAGCAATAAGTAAAATACAACCTCGAAATCAGATTAATTGGTTTTTTAATTGGTTCAGATTAATTGGTTAAAAAATTTTATGAAACAATTTGCAAAAAAATAATGCATACATATAAAAAGCATTTGCTAAACTTAGAATTTAGTTACGTTTTACAGACAGAAATAAGACCTATAATTTCTGCTAATATTGCTATTTTTCTACCATAATCTGCTATTTATCTAACATAATACGCAGAAATTTTTTTTATAGAAAAGATTATCATACTGTTTGGTAATGACTTTACTGGTAAAAAAAATATAATTCCGGTCAACAGAACCAAAATGTATGGTATTTAAACCATTTATTTTTCTGTTCATATGATAACAGTATATACCAGAAATTCTGGTTTTCAGAATTGTAGTTCTTATTATCAAGCATTTAGTTTAAAAATACAAATCTGAAAAGAAAATTATTCGTTTAAATAATGTTTATGCCATGTTTTAAAGTATCATGATAAAGCTACCGAATGTCACTTAATTTATCGAATTTTATCATGTAATATAAAGCTATATTTTATTGTTAATTTTACCAAAATCATTATCAAAGCGCTTCCGTAAAAATGATCGAGCTTTTTGGTGTTCCCACAGAGTCAGAAATATGGTAAATTTTGTCATATTCTTGTAGCTTTGACCATATTTTTTTTCTCCGTGCAGAAAAAAAGCAATTTCGTAATAAAAAAACCTCAAGAAAATGGAAGTAGTAACATGCATCAAAAGTTGAAACAATCATAGCTAACTAATATTCTTCTTTTTACACGAAAAAAGAATTTTTAAAGTAATCCCGAATTATTATAACTATGTTTGAAAAGTAGGTTTTGGAAGTTTAGTTGGAAAAACTAGTATACCAATTTTATACAAAAGCCGGATTTGATAAAAATTTCATTCAAATTATGTACTCGAGGTAAACATGTAATGCGTCAGTAGTTATGGGCAAAAAAAATTATTTACAAAACAGAATGAGCTAATATAACAAAAAAAAAGTGACTTCCAATTATTATGAGACATTTTTCAGCAGGACATAAATAAAAAGTGTGAGCAAAAAAGATTTAAAACGTGTTATTTTCCCTCTACTTCAGAGGTTACGTAAAGTTTAGAGCTTTCACGTTTGCTCGCAACCAGATAAGTAAACCAACCAAACCAAAAGGACGAGCAAAACGTGGATCTTCTCAAAGCGTTTCCAAACACATCTCGAGTATCAATAAAGGAGCCGACTTTTCTCAAAATAGCCGAAGCTACTGATCGTCTCGCTATCTGGGTTAAAAAACAACCCCTTCAGTTTTAAAAGCAAGTCGCGCGACCTGAAGAGTTCTTGAATAAATACAATTTTAGAACGTTGTACAATCTTCTTTTTCTTTGGAATATCTTTTCTCGAAAACGAAAAGGAGAGCCAGATTCATTGACCTGATGAAAGTAAAATCCGATGCCAAATTTTTCTTTTTCTTGCTAGTCTGAGGAGATTTTGTCTCACGTTGCCACGCGTGAAAAATATTATTAAGGAGATGGATGGGATATTTGAGGTATGTTCATGATTTCGCTTGGACACGTACAAAAGCAGGTGGAACGTTTAGTTAAAATTGCATGATTAACTGCTGCGTATGAAAGGAAATCTTATTTCAAGCTAAATAATTGATTACAACTTTTTAACTTTCTCCAATGGAATAAATAAAACAGGGTGGCACGGTGTATTTAAACTTTTCTTTTTCTAATGGAATAAAAGCAACCGGGTTGCACGGTGTATTTAATGCCAAATTCTTGATTATCAAACCTTAAAATTCTCAGACCATTTCGAATGTTAACACATATTTAAGATGGTGAAATTGCAGAGGACTAAAAAGGAATGAATTATATTTTCGGAAAATTAGTTCAGAATTTTAACACGTTGAATGCCACGCTAATTTTATATGGTTTGCCCGTCTGGACAAATTGATTTTCTCAGTATGTACTGCATTAATTTCTTCAAACCATTTCAGTAACGATAATAACGTAAAAAAATTAAAAGCATTAAAAATTTACTCGAATTATGTGTTTCTAATAATCTTGGCTTCGCCGGTCACCGGTGACCCTCGTGGCGCTACGAACGAACTCAGTGCCGGTCACCGGTGACCCTCGTGGAGCTACGAACGAACTCAGTGCCGGTCACCAGTGACCCCATGGCATTCAACTTGTTAAAGACACTATTCGTTGTGAGAAGATGGAGCAGTATTTTAAAGACACTATGTGCTGTGAGAAGATCAGGATACTAAATAATTTTCAATGATGGTTTCAGCATATATTAAATTTAAATACGCTGATTCGAGCCTAAATATATTGGCCATTTTTAAATACTTAAGGGTGTTTCTAATATCTTTCAAAGTTCTTTTCAGACAAAAAAAAAAGTAAATAGGTTTAAATTTTTCCATGCTAAACTCTGGAAAGTTACATGAATTCGATAATTTATCTATAAATTATTTGCTTAAAATATAAATTCCCTTATATTCTTAATATTTTGAAACATCTGTTGTTGCATTTTATTCATTGAACTGCGTTCTAACGAAGCCAAAGCTTATTTTGGTAGCAAAACTTTCAAAAACTTTGTCAAATTCAGTCTAATGAAAGATTAGTGCATTGTATATAACAAAATGTGTGTATATTTCAACTTAACAGAAATAAAGTTACATTATAATAGTAGGTTCGACGAACCACGTTTCAATGAATAAAAGGGAAGGAAAAAGCACTTTCAACTTAATTAATTTCTTAATAAATAAAGAAATCGTGTTCATATAATTCTCCATAGGCAAACATGAAGAAAGTAAAAAGGTTAAGGATGGAATAGCAATCTAAAATTAGGTTCAGAAACTATATCATATACCAAAAGTATTAAAAACATTGTCGCAGTACAACGCACAAGCCATTTCCACAAGAATCAAATCATATACACTAAAACAGGAAAGTTTTTGCAACTTTTTTTTATTAATTTAATGTATTTATCTTAAATACTTGAAAAAAATTTTGAGAAGAAAAAATTCAAAAAGTTTTAACAAATTTACTTAAATACACAGTAAATATTAGCCATTTCAAAATTTTAAGTTTTCGAAATTAATCAGAGTCAAGTTCCCTGGATATTTGTGGCAAGAGTTATGCTCAAATTTAACGCTTATAGTCACAGCATCATTAAAAATACAGAGATCTATATATAACAGAAACTGTAACAGAGGAATTCAATTACTCTTTAAAATAAACATTTTACATTTAATGTACAAATAATTAAAATAACTTCATATTAATAAAATAACTACGCAGTGTAATACATCATTATTAGAAATTAACCACAATACTTCAATATTTTACATTGCTAAAATCTTAAAACTATCACTAAAGCTTTTAAACACACAGAAAAGAAAAGAAAAAAAAATCATCATGTAAAATAAATCTAGTTACCAAATTCCTCTGTATTGGAAATGAAACTCGTGACCTTTACTGTCTACAAGAATGACAAGATCAAGCGATATTAAATCTAAACTATATTTGTTTTAACAATATGTAAGTAAATTCTACTTACAAACTTTAAACAAATAACATGATTTTCAAACATAAATCAAATTTAACGGACAAATGCCCAGAAACAAAAAGTGTTCTTTACAGGAAAAACACTTTTGTAAAAAAAAAAAAAAGGTAGGACATGTTTTTTTCTCCTTTCGATACAAATACTCTACCATTAAAAATACACAATGACTAGTTTTCAATTTCAAATATAAATATTATTATACATTGTATGTTATGATAGATAGAACAATCTGGTTTCTTCAAAATAACCTTAAAAAAAACTGAAAAAAAAAAACTGCTCTTTTAACCCTTTGACGCAGAATTTTTTAAAACATATTTTTCATACTTTTTTCATTATTTTGTGTTAGGTCAAAATAAGTGAAAAATATTATATTTAGCATCTTACTAATTTAAGGTTTTGAAATACCGGTGTCTTTTTCTGCTTTAAAAATAAAATCTTCCAAGCAATAATTTTTTTGTTTTGATTTGCAGTTAAGATCTAAGAGAAACAGTAATCGATCATTGAAATTTCTTCGATTTGCAAAATCAAATATTTATAAATTTTTGAATATGAATACGAAAATTTTTATAATTTTTTTTATTTTTTATTTTAGAACAAATATAATTCCGTTAGTCTAACAGATTTTTTTGATAACTATTAGAATTTTTCAATCAAAAAATACAAATATTATATTTCTGCTTGTAATTAGAGCATCAGAAAAAAAAACTTATTAAAAGGAACACCGGTATCCCATCTGTGTCAAACGGCTAAATGACATGCGCTTACAAAAAAAAAAGTTTCACTCACGTTTCTGTAATTTCGAACTATCTATATTAAATAAGGTTCAACAAAATGCAGAAAAAACTTTTAACTAAGTCATGCAACTATCCCGAAAATAAATAGTTATTCATCATTGAAATTTCTTAAATTTTCAAAATCAATTAGTGATAAATTTTTAAATATGAATTTTGAACTTTTTTTTAATTAAAAAATACCAAAATATATTTTTGCTTGTAATTAGAGCATCAGAAAAAATACATAAAAAGGGATACCGGTATCCCATTTGCGTCAAACGGTTAAATAACATGTACTGACTAAAAAAGAATATTCTAAAAATAACCTTATTCATTTCTAAATTTAAAATTTTTTTTTTATTACAACCACGCATATGCTTATAAAATTTTTTTGAAGTCAAAATGGTTACTATAAATTTAATAAACGTATTGCATGTGAACAAAGGCATCTGGTTTACTTTTCTTATAACCATAACTTTATGTATCCTTGGATATAAAAGTAAAAAATTTTCTTTATAAGTTATAAGAAATCTTACTTTTTTATAGGAAAAAAAATTCATTTTTTTTGTATAATTTTTAAATTTCTGAATTATACATTTTATCTATGTTTTACAATATTTTATTTAAAACACATTTGTCAGCCAGGGAAATAACTATTAATGTTCGTATATTGAGTTACAAAATTTTATTTTTCTAAAAAATAAACTAAATGAAAATTAACATAGAGGCATTGCAAATTTAATTATTAATTACATATGGTGAAGGCAACCAGCCCTTTGAGAATCATCATAATTTAAGTCGGATCGCAATGGCTCAGAGATTAAATGTATTGAGTCGTGAAAGAGACTGGGTTCAATCCTCATTGGCGGCATGAGGCCAGCCCAGCTTCATATCGACGGGTTGCAGCATTCTAAAGACTGTGCGTAATGCTGACCACATTGCCCCAATCATGATGTCAGTCATCAAATTGTAGAGCATTAACCTCCATAACCCCCTGACCCACAAAGGACTAAAGAAAGTATAGCAAAAACGCTATACTTATAATTTTATAACAGTTCTGATTGAAATTGTATAAATTTCTATTGATGAAATTTGCCTCTCAACATGAAGATCAAATATTACATAAAATTGTTATTAAGTTTACCATCGTAAATTTATTTATAGGCATAAGAAAAAAAGCTTTAAAGAAAACTTGCCGAGCAGTTTATTGTTACATTAAAACATTTTTCTAGTCAGGCAATTTTGTATATATTTTTAAGAAATTGAAATAGGATGCTTAGATATTCTTTTTTATTAGCATATAAGCTGGTGCAGGGTGCGTAGCCAAATCTTTCACCAAAAAATAAGCACCTTTTAAGTACTTTTTAAGCACTCATAAATATTTCTAAGCACTATATACATTAACAAAATGCAAAATAATTTTCAACGACTTTACTCGATCATGAGAAAGTAACTAGTTTCTGACAAAAAACTCTTTTCTTGATTATGTTAGCAGTTATAAAATGATCGAGAGATTTTTCGGTTCGATAACAGAGGGTGGAAAATGAAGCCTGCAATTGAGAGTAACTTGCAAAATGCAGCAGAGTTGCACATGAGAGAGCAATAATCTTACTGAACCCAGCTCAGTCGACGCGCATGCGGACTCCCGAGTATTTCAACCAACATGTAAAATGATTGGCGCTTTCATATGCTACGGATCGGCGGTACGGCGAAATGGATTGTGGTTGAATGAATTGTGAAAACGTTGAATAGAACAATCTGAAAAGCACGCTTTTACATAATACGTGGTAAAAATCGACACGGTAAAGAAAAAAAACTAATTTTCGAAAAGGGAAAATTGATCACTTTTTAAAAACGCTGCGCACCATGTAGTGTAAGGTAACAATTATAGCAGAAAGATTAATTTAAAAAATAACTTTAATCAAACAAGCAATAAGAAGAAAAAAAACATTAAAGAAAACTTGAAGAGCAGTTTATTGTTACGTGTTAGGAGCAAAATAATACGCGTTTCCCAAACTGAAAGTAAATAAAATAAAATAATAAATAAAAAAAATAAATAGATAAAATAAAAATAATAAATAGATAAAATAAAATAAAAATAATAAATAGATAAATTAAAATATAAATAAATAAAATGATAAGTAAATAAAATAATAAGCAAATAAAATAAAATAATTAATATAAAATCTAATAAGTAATAAAAAATAAATAAATAAATAAATAAAAAATAAAAAAGTAATAAAATAAATAAAAAAAATAAAAAATAAATAAATTGAAATAAAAACATGAAATAAAATAAATAAAAAATAAATAATAAATTTAAATTAAATTTGAAAAAAAAAATGAAAGAAAAAAATCAAATAAAGTACTAACGAAACAAATAAAGACTAACTTTATTATCTTAGTAAAAATATTTCATTTTTTCTAATTATCTAATGATAATTTGTCTGGAATTTCAGTAAGTGTGTATTAAGAATTGCATATACAGAGTTCATAATAAAACTAAATGTTGAAGTAGATAGCTCAACAATGTTCACGCCATCAATAGGAATCAAGCTAATCTCAGTTCGCAAGTTTTTAATCAATAAAGGAAGCAGCAGGTGAGATGAACAAGTTGCTACAATTTAGACACAGCCGTCAATCATTTAGGGGCATCTCACTAAGTTATCAGATGAGATGAAAGCGCACGTTCCTGATCTTTCACATCTTCCAGATTATGTTATACATTCAGATAAGTTTTTCTTCCTTTGAAAAAAAAATGCATTGCTCACCACAAGATATTCAAAAATGCTGATATCGGTTGACTCACTTAACTTCGATTGTGTATTACTTTGAACTTTTTTTACCTCAGGAAAATCTATCAAAGTATTACTGATTTACAATACAATTGCAAATTGCATTTCGTTACTTTCACTTAACTGGAATGTTTATAAACGTGAATGCTTATAAATTGGTTGAACAGTTTCTAAGAAGGGATAGTCCAAAAACTTTGTAATTTTAAATTTTCACTTCTCGAATTTTTTTTCTTAAACGTAATACATACCTCAAGAAGATATAAAAATGTATATACGATACAATTAAAAAATTTCGATCATAATTAAATTAGACAATAAAAAAGAATAAGAAATGATAAGTGACAATTCGAATAAGAAAAAAAGAAATGAGTGCAATAATTTTTTTAAAATTTCTTAAATAGTTGCACAGAAAAGGCAAAATCTGCGAAAAGTTGAATAACATCAGGGAGCATTTTTTTTTGTTTTATTTTGCATGAGATTTTTTAGCTTGGAGCTTCTATTTTCGTATTACTAGTTTCAAACCTGTAATGGGTTTTTGACCTCTCTCAGCTATACTAATGGGATGAGTTTTTATTAATTTGATGGCAGCCTCCTCCCCCCCCATATTTTGAAGATTAAAAATCTGAAATAGGTATATTTACTAATCAAAAATACGAGTAATTTTGGTGTCCAATTTCCTAACTTCTCGTCTTTACATATTAATATTTACATTCTATTCCGCAAATTCCACAAATTATTTAAATTGCATGTTAGCACTTGAAAATCAGATCATTACGCCGAATGCTACTAAGCAAGAACGTTTTTTTTAATTTTGTTCACTATTTATCTATATTCAGCAGGAAAACTCATTTTAGACTAGGATTGAAAAAATGAGCAACATACACGCCACACTGGATATCTTACTTCAAATTAGTAAAAGAGTAAAAGGAAAAAAAATCGAATAGAAGTTAAAAAATATTTTACTTTTACGAAAAGTATTTTTAACAAATCTAAAGACAACGATTATGCTTGCATTTTAATTCGTTAGATAAGCGCGAATCTTGCATTCAACTTTTTTGCTTACTAAGACTGTTGAAAACAAGGAAATAAAAAAGAGGGTTCTGTTGTAACAAAATAGCTTTAGTGAAGATGAATATATTCCTCGCCTTTTTTCCGCGATATCACTATTTTATAATACTTAACATTTATAATTACTATGTTTTGCCGACCTACTAACGGATAGTGAAACATTTTCTTAGTTTTTGAAACCCTCCAAATTTCATAAGATAATAGCTTATCTTTGGATTGAAATTTAAATTCAAATATGTAAAAATATTTTATTGGAAAGCATTCCTACTTCAAAACACAGAGTTGAGTGTATAATATTGTGAGATAAAATGGACCTTCTTGACTTCAATTTCCTAGAATGGACTATTCAATTTCCTTAACTTTTTCTTGAAGAATCTCTCTCTGCACATCGCACAAACCTTGACAATGACAATACGACAACAGAAATACGCCGCAAACATTTTGTTAAAAGCTAAATAACTTATTTTTTAATAAGAGGAATTCAGTATATTTTAAAAAATTCGTAAGTTTTATACTTTTTAAATTAGTCAAATACCTATTTATTTAGGTTTATCTATTAAAAAACTAGAGTAAATTTTAGATTAATTGCAGTAATAACAGTTATAAAATGATACCTATCTCCCATTTCATTTTTCGATATTAAACTTTATGGCAAAAGTTGTTTTGAAAACGATATAAATGTATTAAGATTTATATTAATCCAGTGATGCCCAGGTTGTGATTTTTCAATAGTTCTTAGTACTTCAAAAAACATGTCGTTAAATTAATGAAAAAAAATTCCAAACAGAAGACTTTGTTTTATTTGAAAAAGTTTAAAAATATGGAATTGTAATGTTCCAAATGATTTTATATTACATACATCTGGAAAGATAGTTTTGTAGAATTCAAAGGAAAATAATGTTTTTATAATTGTACTTACAATATTTGCTTAAAAAATTGGAATAGATAGTGAGAAATAGGTTAAATGCAGAAGGATAATTGAAAATGTTTAAAGCGAAAAGATAGTTTTGATAATTTAGATTTAGTTAGCAAGAACAAAACAAATAATATGAAATGTTTAAATTGTCACATAAAACATTAAGTATTTGCAAGAATAGAACAAATAATATGAAATGTTTAACTTGTTATATGAAACATTAAGCGTTTGTAAGAACACATTAAATAATATGATGTGTGTTTGTGATATCATACATTTCTGCTGTAGAATATGAAATAAGATTAAAAAAAAACTCAAATCAAATAAACATAAAGATTAAAGAACAGCATACATCTTAATATAAAATCATTATTTATGAAGAAAAAATTCAGCTCTAAATTAAGGTTAAGCCAAGAATTTTTAAGTTAAATATTTTAAAAACGTGTTTTCTGAATGCTCCTTTTTTTTCACAAGTAAGAAAAAAAAATATGAAAGTGCTGTACTAAACCTCTCTTAATTCTCAAAAGGAAATAAATCGGAAAAGAAAAAGTAAATGTAAGTTTGCAATCCAGAAATACTACGTGATGACAAACTCATAAAGAATCGCACAAACTCGCAAACAGAGTGAGGAAAAAAAAAGAAAGCAAAACATCAAATTGAAAAAAAAAAAGGGCAATTTTACTTTTCTCCTCCAAAAGTGCCATTTGCCAAGTCGTAAATTCATCCTCGAATCTACGCGACGAGACGCAAATGCCTTCAATTTAGCAGAAGACAAACTAAATGGTAAATAATTTTGCCCTTTGCCCGTAAACTAGAACATTTAGGAACTTAAGTGGCGGTGAAAAGTTAGCGTGCAGTGTCGATTCTGTCTATTTAAGTGACGCATGCCACTTGGAAGACACTGATGTCGCTTGTGGCATGCGGTAGTCTTCTGAAGTGTAGAAGGTGACCGCGAACTGGATTGAATTACCGTACTTCGTCTTTTGCAGTTGTTCATCAATTGAAACATTTGTTTGTAGAGAATATTTTATTGGCACAGAAAAAAATTGCTCTTACTTAAAAAGCTGAGCCGTAAAAATATTATGTTTTATTGACCGTTGCTGAGTGTTAACCGTCCGCCTTGTTTTTCGCCGCTAATGTTAAGTATAGGGTTAATGCGAACTTCTAGAACACATTTATCTCAGAAAACTGTGAATAGGNGTTTATCTGTTCTGCAATAGAAAAAATTACATATTGGGATTTCTGTGTCTCACGTAGATATTAGATATATGATAATTGAACACCTGCATGTGACGCCATCATAGGTAAATCATGCATTTGACGATACAGAAGCCAATCAGGTTCGACACACACGCGTGGCGTCGCTTACAGATAT
Source organism: Parasteatoda tepidariorum (assembly GCF_043381705.1). Taxonomy (NCBI): domain Eukaryota; kingdom Metazoa; phylum Arthropoda; class Arachnida; order Araneae; family Theridiidae; genus Parasteatoda; species Parasteatoda tepidariorum. Next base: position 16,607,232 of record NC_092206.1, read on the forward strand.
CCAATTATATCTGATTTAAATCACATGGTTAAGCGCTTCACTTCTTCTCGAGTCTCAAGTACCCAATTAAGGACAACAATAATAACATGATCATTATCAACAAGAAAAATAGAATGCGACGATATTGCGAATGCTATTTATATTAATGCTATCGCGAGTGTTGATGAATTTCGTGCTATAGTAACGAAAATATTAACCAACATAAAAACAAGTTAAATTAATGGGGAAAATATAGAGATGTAATATAAACAAATCGATGTTTCCTGATGGGTGTAAAACAAATTCGATATTATTATTAAATACAACAAAGCCCAAAACCAATTATCACTTGTCATAGAATAACATTGGGATACAATGTTTTTTCTTCTTCTGTTGTATCAGATTTTTTAAACAGATCTTTGTTACTTTAATATCGCGGATTTCAAATAGGTAATCAGTTTCTCTCTCCAAGCTGCAGTTTTAAACGACATTTTTAATCTATTTTTTGTCGGAATGGGTCATTTTAAAATTGTTATGTATAAAAGAGGGAAACATGATGGGTATCACGTACTTCTTATGAAGTCAGATCACATCATCAGAATCAAAATGGAGTAGAGCCCATGCACGAAAATGTCATCGTACTTCGCTAGGGGAGCTTCATCACTCAGAACTGCTTCTTCGTGTGCTTCTGAAGAAGTCGTAAGATAGAAGATCTTCTACTCGCATGCAACGACATTTCCGAGCATGGGTTCCTATGTAATTTTAATCCGGATGATAAGCCCATACTGCCCTAGAAATTTGTCGCAACATTTATGCGTTCCCTTGTTAAATAACGTTTTTAACCATTTCGACAAAAAATAGACTAAAAATATCATTTAAATAATCTGTAGCTTCAGAGGCAAAATTAATTTCAGATTTGAAATTTTGACACTCGAATTAGGCAGGATCTAGCATTTGTTTAAATCCAACAAAAAATTTGTCCCCCCCCTAGTGTAACCAACCACATGATATGCTCTTTTTATAAAAGATTATGCAGAAAAAAAACAAAGAACAATCATTGAAATTTTTTTTTTATAAAACAAAAACAATGAATATTGCATATTTCAGAGTCTGCAAATAATTTCATTTTAATAACTTATTTTAATAATTTTTTTGGCAAATAAGTTCATTTATGTGCATTCTAATTTTCAAAAATCCAGTTAAAAATTGCATAAATATATTTCCAACTTAGTGTCTCACTAAAGATGAACAAAAAACTTTTTTTTTTATTAAGGATCAAAATTTTTAAAAAGGAATAGAAAGGCCAAAAAATGGACTTCGGGATTGTTAATTTTTATAAATTTATTATAAATTTATTCGAGATTTAAGATTTTCTCGATATCGAGATGTGACGGCAGAGGTACAACCGATAGCTGACATAGAGTTGTTTATAAGATATTAATTATATGTCGTGAAAATCACATTCATTTATTAGAAATTTATATTTTTACGATAAAAGTTTAAATTTTGTATTAAAGTATATAACATTTTCTAAGATAATATTGACATTGACAGGAAAATTAAATGGGAAATATCAGGTATATTTATTTGAAAAAATAAAAATATCCCTTACAAGGGTATAAATTAAAAAAAGAAGAGGTAGAGGAAGTTGGATTTAAAAAAATAAAATTTAACAGGCACAACTGCGTTTTATCGTTTCGTGTTTTTTATTTACATAGAACAGAATAAGATATTTTAATGGAAAAAGAGGTGCTTACAGAAACATTTTTGACATCAGAAAATGTTAAATATTTTAAATTAAAATTGCTTATTTTTAGAAAACATTAAATTAAGTTTTCAACTGAAATATTGGTATTGCAAAGTATAAGCTATGCTGTTTTCTGTGGTATCATTATTTACTAAAACACATTTAACTTTAAATTATTTAAATTTTCTTTTTCAAATAATTTCTTCGTATTTTTGTCACTTTCTGTATAAATATAACCCTTTCTTACTTTTAAACATTTCTTATTTTAAATAGATAGTTTTACTATATTGAAAAATACAACATTTTTTATTTAAATTTGAGCTATTTTTAATAACTTAAGAGAATAATATTAAGAAAAATTTAGTTTATTTTAAAAAAGAAAATTGTGAGAATAAATTATTATAAATCATGGAATACAAAGTACAGTATTATTATAGAGTGTGTAATACACTGCGTAAATGTACTACTATAATTGAAGTACATTATATTATTATGTTTACTTATATTCGAGCATATATATATTGAGTAGCCATATAGTGCTCCAAATTTTAAAAATTCAAAAAAAACTTTGGTATAACTAAAAATATTAGTTAATTAAAAAAATGTTCTTGTCATTCTATCTCCTCGTATATCTCTCTCTGAAAAAAATTATGAAACATATTTTCTGAAAATAAGGTAAGATAACTCAAAAAAGATATATATTCCAAATTCAATAGCCTTTTTCTATAATAGTTTTTGAGATATTTTAAAGTAAGGTGTAAAAAGTAAGTTTTTCATGATGAAAGTGACTTACTGCAGATGATCAATATGGGCTAAAGCAGTGTTTCCCAACGTGGGGCCCACGCCCCACTGGGGGGCATTTTGATTGTTAAGGGGGGCAATTCGAAAATGGACTCGATCCGAGTTTAACCCTTTTGATACGGGCCATTTAAATGCAATGCTAGATTTCGGTGCCAAAATTGAAAGAAAAAAAGCAAATTCTTAAATAATTGCGACCAATAAATATTATAAATTCGTTTGACGATACCAAAATTTCAACTGGGTTTTTGGCGTCGTTAAGTTAACTTCCCTGCAGTAGACGGCAGGCTTCGCGTGGACCCCCGCACTCTTTAAAATTGTTCGCATCTGAAGAATAGAAGAAATGAGTGATGATATTGAAAAAAAAAAACAACTTGTTGAAAACAAGAAAATTCTCAATGCAAATGGATGAATCAACTTTGATAGACAGTGTGGCAGTATTGATGACTTACGTAAGATATATTGATAAAGGGCATTTAGCTGAATAAATGTTGTTCAGTAAAAGATTAGAAAGCACCACTACCTCCAAAGATATATATATATATATAATAAGCTAAAAAACTACTTAGATGTCAATAATATACCAATGAAAAATATAATACCTTGTGCTGCAGATGGTGCTCCTAATATGATGCGCAAGAAAAATGGTTGCTTAAAATTGATGAAAGATGAGAATCCAGAAATGATTCTTGTGCATTGTGTTATTCACAGGGAAAACTTGGTAGCTAAAAACATCTCGCCTGTTCTAAATGAAGTACTACATATCAGTAATAAAGGGTATCAATGC
>NC_092206.1:16611082-16676100 GCF_043381705.1 Parasteatoda tepidariorum
ATTTTCTGATTTGAAACAAATTGATTTTCCAACACGGATGATGCAGTCAATGTTAGTGGATTTGTCTGATATATCAAATATGCAGTATCAAGAAGAACTGGCAGAATGGTGAGTCAGTTAAAACTTCATTTAATATAAAAGGAGTGATGACATGGCTTTGGGAGGAAACAGAAATCAAATGTGCAAGAAAACTATTAATTCCATCTTCATATTTAGCTGAATGTGGATTTAGTGCTGTAAATGATTTACTGGTAAAAAAAGAAATCGTCTGGATATAACAACACAACGAGGAGACTTGAGCTAACCAAATTGGAACCCAACATGAAATCTCTGTTCGTCCAGCGCAAGGATCTCACTAAATTAAAATATTAAATTACTATAATAAAATCCTTATTAAAATTATATCGAATATGAATTTTAGTTCTGTATTATATGTTTTGAAAATTTATTTACTGTGTTTCGTTAACAATTTCCTAAAACCTATCATTGAAGTTTCTTAAGTGAACAATTCAATTTTTTAATATTAAAAATTATGTATATGTTACATAGGGAGGCATAAGATTTTTAGAAAAGCTTAGGTGGGGCATGGCACAAAAGAGGTTGGGAAACACTGGGCTAAAGTGACTTCACTAGATGACCAATTATCACTAGACAATCTAAGTGATATTAGTAAATGTCAATATCGTGAAAAAACGAGAAAAATTATTTATTCTCGTTTTAATCGTAATAAAAACGTGAATTTTTCTTAATATCTAAAAGCGAATAGTCATTTTAACATTAAATCTTAATATATTTGCATCCTGCATAGTCTTAAACAGTTTACTTTTTTCGTACAGTTTAACCCATTTTTGCATGTACATATTCAACAATCAATCATATTTTTACATATCATTTTTTTGGTGCACAGAGATATCACAAGCTTAAAAAACAAACTAAATGTAGGGATTTTTGTTATTATTTTTCACTCTTGCCAACAAATTGATTTATCTAAGAATGATTTTTATTTTATTAATTCTTTATTCTTTCTTAATCAGTTAACGACGTATCTTGTTCCAGGTACACACGCACATAACAACGAATTGATTGTTCTGTTTCAAAACATCTCAGTTGCATCAATTCTTTGTTAGGGATTCATTACTACCATAAAAAAAAATACTTATGTTTATCGATCAACGAATGCATTCCTAAAAATAAGGAGCAAAACACAGAAGAAAAAAAATTTGCAGAAGAAAAGAAATTCTGAAAGATAATTATAGTTCCCGAATGCCTATACAAATCTTCCGTTCGGAATCATTTCCTTCATCCACTTGTAGCACAGGTGGATTCTACTGAACTGGAAGATTTGCAGTATCAGGTATGTCAGCTCTCAGAGCAAGCTTCAAATTGAAGTACTGTGTGTTGGAATGATGGCGATGAATGAAAGGTTGGCGATATAATCGGCGTTATGTTTTGGCAGTTGATCAGAAGGCAATGTTGACAAATAGTTATCTTTTGCAGCTGACGTGATTTACGATGAGCAACAAATATCTTTTCATTGCATAAAAAAAATCCATCTATTCTTTAGGGGAGGGGGTAAATGTGGGTGAATACTGAAAGAATCATAAACTTTGCAAGAAAACACTCGAAATATTTGTTTTAAATGAAGTAGGTGGTGTTTGTTATTGTTTTGATAAGCATAAATTGTGGAGGCGAATCAAATAAATAAAGAACTACAGCTGAACCTTAATCAAAGTGTGTAAATAAGTAAATAAATAAAACTGATAAATAAAATAGACATACTTTCTGCACATTCAAGGAATTGGATTATTTTTGTTATTTGGTATTAGTTTATTTCATGCTCATTTTTTCTTAATTTAATCATTTAAAATATTATTTAAAAAAAGCAACAAATTTAAATGTGTTTATGGTTGTAATGAAATTCTATGATAAATTCTGACATAAAAATTGTATTTTATCATTATTCATGTTAGTTTTAACTTTAATTTATTGTTTTAGAAAAAAAAAAGTAGTTTTAAAGTCACAAATTGATAACTATGAAATATTAAAATCCACATTTTTGATAAAAGCAGAGAATAATCGATAACAGTAAAATTACATTCGAAATATAAAAAACTAAGGTTGGTTAAAAATTTAACACTTACTGCAGTCAATAAAATTTTATTAATTACTAGGGCTAGCATCAAAATAATTGTCGTTTCTTAGCATAAAACAGTTTTTTCTACTAAGGTTGAAATTTAACTTTATTTCGTATTGAAATTAATTCACTTCAATTATCCTGTAAAAAATCACCTGCAAAAAAATCCTGTAAAATATCCTGTAAAAAATCTGTTTATGACGCTTATGCCTCCAGTTCCCATGTCCAACATACGACAAATCTTCACATCTTTAAATTAAATCTTCACATCTTATACGTTCACATCCTTAAATTAAATGTTTGAGTCAAATTTGATTGGTAAATAGTACGAAAGATCTTTTACAATTTTATTTCTCCTGTGATTCTATGAAGATATTTTAGTGAACTCGTGTAATTTCGCTTAGTTGAAGTTTTTTTTAAAGTAACATTTAAAATTAAATGTAAATTGTAATGCATCTCATTGTGCATGAGGCTGATCGTTAAATTTTAAATCATTTAACAAATCTATTTAGCGACAATTTATAATTGCATATGAATGTAATTTATACCAAAAAACAATCATTGTAAAACAGTTAATAAGTCTAGATACCAATTCAAATAAATTAATCTTAAAATGCAGCGTAATAAGGTAATATAATAGAATCACGCTATAATAAAGAAACAACGTTTTGAACTCTAGAAAACTGACACTAGTATTAGATTTTTATATGTAGTTATATATATTCTGTTCTATAAAACTTGTTTTTAAACAAATTAATTATTAGAGTTTAAAAAAGCTATAATTTTGGGGATTTTAAATAAAGTATAATTGAAATCTCTAAATTTCAATATAGCAAAATTAAGGAAAGAAATCTCAATATATTTGAATGTAGTGAATTTTATTTAGTTATTTTTGAAGGGATTTTTATAATGGAAAATTAAATTCATAAGAGCACTTTTAATTATTAACACAGATTAGAAGGTTTGAAAATTTTAAAATGAAAACAAGTATTTTTGGAAAATATTTGATAAACAATATTTTTTGAGTTAACTTATTTATTAATATGACAACATAACATAATGCAAAACATTCAAAATACTTTCATAAGAACGTTATTCACCTGCAAAAATTGTCAGGACTTTAATATGGTTTGAGGACTTGTAAGAGCCATCTAATTCTTATAAATATTTATCGAAAAACCAGAATTTGGTCTTTCTTTTCAACGCAATTAGTTACCGTGTAATATTTTAGAATTTTTCATGGTATTTAGCTCACGTTGTATTTTTAATAAATAATACACTTCGATTTTATCTGTAAGAATTTTTATCGTTAACCATATGATACTGAAAAGATAAATAAAAGCACAATATGAACATTAGTTAATTTTTTTCAATTATTATTTATTAAATTTTTTTAAAAACATTTAATAATATAAAACTCTAAGTTTTCTAGAAACCGAACAAAAACATATATCACCAAGAATTTTTTCCATATAACATATCATGGTTACTCAATTTAAAGAACATATGAGTTTAGTTCTCAATACTCTTTAAATACAATAAAAATTTACTTTATTTTAATTATGTTAAAAGTGTTAAAGATAGCAATAAATAAAGTATTATCGAAAAAAATTCTAAGGTAGTATAAGAAAAAATCACTTTTAATTAAAATGATAAGTCACTTACCTGGAATGTAGCATCACAATAAATTTCAGCTATACTAGGCCGATTATATATTTTCAGTTCTTGCAGTCCACCCTGAAGAATAAACAATAAGAATAAATTCCGCAGGAAGTGGAAGCACAAAATATTAACTTCAGATCCCATTGTCATTGCAAATTATTTTTTAAGTTGTATATATCTATATCAGTTTTCTCGTGTAATATTTAATTCACTGCTTCCATTTTCCAACATTCTTTACAATGCTAATTAATAGAGGAAAAACATAATTTTGTTCTGTTTTTTTTTCAAGACATTATATTACTTATTATTATTTCATTCCATTGCAATATTGTCTGATTTTGAAAATCGTCTGCGTTTGATTTTTTTCATATGCAAAATTCATTTTAAATCGTTTGCTGCTTTGTTCTCGTTGCTAAGAAACTGAAACCAAATCTAAATAATAAATCTTCAGAAAAACGATATTCTTTTTATTTTTTGGAAAAGAATTCACAATAGCTTTCTACAGCCGTGTAAAAAATATCATTCATGATGATTGATTAATGTCTGTGAAACTTCTTAAGACACTAGTAATTTGAGCGCTCTCGAAGCACTCGTATTCCAAGACGCTAAGAGAATGAATGGGTTTCAAATTGTTCCGGGTTCTTCAGGAAATGAATGAAAACACACACTTTAAAAGCTTTTTTACGATTATCACGTTAGTTAATAAACACAAACAAAACACGATTGGTAAAATAATCGTAATTGATCTTTCATATTTAATTCATCTCAAAAAGCAATTTTTATTTTCGTGTTTATGGAGCACATTCTGGTCAAATAGTAAGTAAAATAAAATTCTCAAAAAAAGATTATGAATGCCAGATGATATTCCGCTTTTGATGATAATGAATGAAAGCACGTGATGCGGATGGGATGAGAGCGAATAATGATAATGAACGGAGCGCGAACAGGACAGATACGAAACTGAATTTGAGGAGAAAGTGTTTCTGAAAGTCCGTCGGAGTTGGGTTGCCGATTCTTGAAAACTTTTGGCGGAATAAACCGTTTTCAGTCAGCGCCAAAATGCGGATATAAATTAATGAGAAGTATCTAGTAATTAGCGTTATTAGACTATTACTATTAGTAATTCTTAAAAAAAGTAAAAGAAAGAATAAATGTTTTGATTTAATTGTTCTTTTTTACAATACGATAACGGGAGAAAAGGTATAACGTATTTTAAAAAATAACTTTCTCCGAATATTAAAACTAAATAAAATAAAATTCAATTGAAATGAAAAGAAATATGGATAATTTAATGAAAACTAAGCCTAAGAGTTGTAAAAACTAAAAATATTTTCATGTATTTCTTGGTTAAATACTTCACAAAAATATACAAATTGAAATAAATTTTTCTTAACGTCAGGCAAGTATTGAAAATCTGCCTCTATTTTTGAGTGCTGGATACATGTTGTCTGTTATTATAAATTTGTATGTTTTTCAAGCGAATGAAGTTTTGAATCAAGAAATATCTGACTACTTAGGTTTCTTGGTATTATTTATTTAACTATGGCATATTATAAATTGCAATTAGCTTATATCACTATCAGTGTTAAAATATTGCGCTGAAGATAATCATTCCACGATGTAAAAAGTGTAATTTCTGAGTCCGTGTAAACTCTGGTAAAATGAGTGGAAAATTCCACCAGATATTTCCCTCGTGTCGAAAACAGTTTACTTGTTAATTTTAATTGAATAAGGGTTTATTTACTTTGTTACTTACATCTTGAACAAAATATTTATTATGATATCATTATTTTATAAAGTTAATTTAAACTTCAGATATAATGCTACATATTTTCAGAAGTTATTAGGTCACTTGCAAAAAAAATTTTGAAAATACACGAGAATTTTTTTTCATTATATACTTTCAGAAAAGTCAGTTCAACGTTTAACCATTAGATTGATATTTTTAATCACAATGTGATGCAAATCTGCTGCAACCTTAATAAATTGTTAAAATGTACCATAATATCATGGAATAAGTTTTTTTAAATACTGTGACATGATTAAATTTAAACTTATATTAGGTTTCAATAAATTTAAAATTGATAACCCTATGAGCGTTAAGAAATGTCTTCATTGCTTTGTGGGCGGCGATTTAGGTAAGTTTTTGAACCTATATTCTAAAGCATCGGTTCCCAAATGGTGCTCCACGGATCCTAGGGTTCCTTGGAGGGTAACAGGGATTCCAATAGTTAGGAATTTAAAAAAAAAATCAGCAACGAATTTTAAAACTAGCAATTATATTTTTATCCGATCATTATTTGTTATTTAATATTTCGGCTATTTTTATGAAATAATTCAAACTGTCAGTGAGAAAAATGTATTATTTTGCTTTTAAAAGAGAGCAGTATTTTCCACTTTTCAATTCAAAGAAAATAACCAATTTCAAAAAGAAATGTGTTTCCCTGAAAATCTTTTTTTGTTTGTTTTGTTTTGTTTCCATTTTAACGAAAACCTGGAATCCTCTAATTCATTTTAGTTAACGAATAAGCTGATTTATGATTTTCGTTAGAAGGACAAAATCAAATTTAGAACTGGACTATATGATGCTTCCCACCTGTGAATTAAATTCTCACTTAACTTTAAGACTATTTTGATAAAACGATGAAAAAATTCATTAATTTTCTCACATTGAATATTTTCATGATGATTAGCAGTATGTCTTTGGTTGCAATGTTTAAAATTGCTAATGAACTTTATTTATTAACTCGGGGGTTCCGTCAAAAGAAGGTAGTTCACTTAGTTCCGTAGTAGAAAAAAGATTGGGAACCCCTGTTCTAAAGACGACTAGTTTTTGTTAACGTTTTAAATAGAAACATAAATGCTTTTTTATTGAAATTATATCAGAAAAGTTTGTTTTGGGAACTACATAATTTTGTGTGTGATTTTTTTGAAAAGTAGTAAAAATTTCCCAATAACAAATGTTTTACAAACAAAATAAGAATTAGTTGTACTGGGTGAATGAAAAATGATAAAAATGATAAATTTGCTTTTATCCAAACATTCTCTTAACCTAAATCGAAATTTTAACTTTATCCCACCATGAAAGAGCATTCTAAAAAATTATCATAACCAAGAACGTACAAACAGAAACAAAAGAAATTTCATGAATAAGTTGATAGCGGATCAGCAAAAAGAATACCACCATTCGTTTTAACAAAAGTAATGTTACAATTAAATGAGATATAATTCACAAATGAAAAGTTTGAAAAAGTACAACACAGGTATATAAATTATTTGAATAATTAAATAACAATATCTAAAATATTGCAATTTCATATAATAATGCCTCGTTCAAGAGATCATAAATAAATAATCTAGAACAGGGGTTTCCAACTTACATGAGGACGGGGGCCACAGTTAACATCACAAATCAAATGGCGGGCCGCAATTTTAACAAAATTTTATGTAGGACTCTTTTATGTTTGAAAGAACATTAAATATTACTGTCAGATTTTTATATCAAGTTGCATAAAATAAAAGTATTGAATTACAAATTAAAATAAGAAGTAGATTTTAAAAAATATTTAATTGCATGTTGAAAAATTCGGGCTACAATAACTTTAATGTGCACCTATTTATTAAACAATTAATGTGCAACAGATATCTATTTGTTAAGATTTAAAACTTGGTGTAAAGGTTGGTATTAAAACTTACATAGTATCACACAAATTGTAAAGTGAGAAAATTGAGGTTTGTCTGCTGCAACCACCAGAGAATAGATATTTACATTTTAAATTTAAAATTGACAAATGTGTCTAAATATTTTCGTCCAAAATGAGTGCTTTCAGAAAGTTAAATCGGAGAATTTCTTCGAGAAAATTTATGATACACACATGCTAAATTATATTCACAAAATACAAAAAAAAATGAAATAAAAAAAGAGCAACATACACGATTATTTTTGTATTTGAATAAATATTTTCTTGGATTCAAAATCTGAGAAATAAATTTTTTTGCACCATTGATATGTTAAATTTCTCAGAAACGAAGAAATTATGTTTTTATTAACGAGAAAAGTATTTTAAACCCATACAGATTTTTTACNTTTGAATAAATATTTTCTTGGATTCAAAACCTGAGAAATAAATTTTTTTGCACCGTTGATATGTTAAATTTCTCAGAAACTAGGTTTTTATTAACGAGAAAAGTATTTTGAACCCATACAGATTTTTTACGAAAATTGTCCGCAAAAAATGACAACTAATATATTTTAGTTCGCGGGCCACAAAAAAAAAAGCTTCGCAGGCCGGATGCGGCCCCCTGGCCGCCAGTTGGAAACCACTGATCTAGAAGATACCAGTTTACAGTAATGAAATTAGCATATATTTAAAGTCTGTACAGTATATATGAATATTTTTAGGTTATACGAATTTAATATATAAAAAAACTCATTCTTTATGGTTAAACCCAATGAACAACGTTAAACCTTAACTACAATACTTATTAACTATTAAACTTAAGTATATTTTTCGGGCATTAAACATAAAGGTAATACTTTATTAAATATAATAAGAATTGGCAACTTAATAAACAAAAATTGAAAAAAAGTACGCTTTTCATTTTCAGCTAAAATCTACTGAAAAAAAACTATGCCTTCATAATTTCTAATACTGTACGTCATTTTTTTAATGAAAATAAAACTATGTTCAAGTGTTTTGAATTAGTACTCATATTAATAAATAATTTTGTTCTACATTGCTTCGAATATTTCTTATCAATTTCTATTGAGACAATCTAAATGTTTTTTATAATTTAAAGTCACTTTTGGTTTTTATAATCAAGTCATATTTTGTGCTAGCTAGAAGATGTTAAAAAATCAGTAAATTGTATAGTCTTACTATTAATAAGTTGCAGACGAAAAACAAGAGTAAAAAATAAAACAAGTAATTTTTACAAAAAATATATATCTGCAACAAATGAAAATTTCAATTATTTTAGCGAAACCTAATTCCCATTACTAAAAGACTAAAAAAGTAGCACATATTAACCAGAACCACTTAATTTTACCAAAACAAAATCAAAAACTCCTATCAAACTAAGTTTTGTAACATTTTTGTTGACTAGTTTTGTAGCATTCTTTCCTCTTTTTTTATTTCCGAAAAGTCTATTACAATCTTTTACAAAGTGTAAGGTCATGAATTAACCTCTTAAAACATTTTTTAAACAAAAGCGCGAAAAAAAGAGAGTTTTCTTTAAAGAATCAATTTGTCGCATCAATCAATCAATGATCCCCCCCCCCTTCAACCATGATATAAGCTAGGGCAGTTTATTCCCTATAAGGTGGCTGGAATAAGTATGGCATGAATTCTTTGTTGAGACCAGACATCAATAAAATTGATAACAAAATCGTGATTCGCGTGTCTTACCAGTTTTTCCTGAAGAAAGAAATTTTTTTTTTTTAACATCGAGAATGGTGTGATGATTGCATGTGTTAGGGGCTGTCAGCATAAATAGTTTCCTCATATAACAATAAGAAATCAGATTTATATTTATTACTTCCCTCTAAAATAAATATTTATTGATAAGAATGAAATGTGATTTAATTTTAAAATTATAAAAATAAAATATTTATTGTAATTGTTGGAAATGTTTTTAAGCGGTGACGCCTTTGATCTCTGTAAAAAGGTATTTATTAAACGAATTTCAGATTTAATGAATAATTAGTTTTTTTTTAATTGCTAGGCTTCACACCCTGCTAATTCTCGTAATAAAATATGGAGTTATTATTGCAATGTTACAATCATGCAGTATAAAATGTAAGAACATTCTTTAAAATATTAAATCTTAACGAAATGTAAGATTACGTGGATTTGAAAAAATAACCAACTGTAGTGTAAAAAAAAAAAATTAAACTTAGGAATATAGATTGCGTGATGCAATAAGTAATAATTAATGAGAAGTAATTTAACTTGTTGTTGATGAACAAAGATAACCTTATATTATTATAATAGCTGAAATTGAAAAAGGCTTTCAGCTATCCTGAATTAAGATTTTTATAATTTCAAAAATTTCAATGTAAATGGGAAGATATATGTCTTGAAACTTTTAATCTAGCTCTCTCTTTTTCTTCTTTCTTCAGACATCATCTCAAGTACGAACTTATAAAAAGAAGATCTCGAGATGGAGAAATTTTCTTACAACAGTGGAAAAATGGTAATTATTTAATGCGAAAAATTAAGGAAAATTCGCAAAAAATCCCATAAAATTGCAATAACTTCAAACATATTAAAATGTAGGAAAAAAAACTCGTGTTAAGTTTATAAATAAAAATGGCACTTTCAGAGAGTAAAATTTCAACTCTATAGCTGCATATCTGCACGCTTCAGAGCAACCCGAATGGTAATTTTTAATGTAATTATAGCAATTATTAAATGCGATCGATTGAATATTTGAACAATTTTTTTATTACATCGTTCTCCCTGTATATTTTTCAACAGAACATTTGATTTTCAAGTTTCTAATCAAGTTTGAACACCCAATGTCGGAAAGTTTAATACACAACGTTGCTTTTTAACACATACACTTTTTTAACACATGGAGAAATAAGCATTAAACTATTTAGTCTCTCATAATTGAAATGATATTTTATTTATTTATTTACTTACTTACGAGTTTTTTTTTTTTTTGCTGCTACAATTTTAAAATTTCGAAAAGCGTCTTTGGCAACAATGGAATGAATAGTTTTTTTTTACGTGGCAGTTTATTGCCTAGCTAGAATTTTAATAATCATCTTAAGGCTTAAATATGTTACTTAAATGGATGTTTTCGTTCTTTTCTTTTATCACAAAAGATTTCTTGTTCCATTTGCAACGTATTCGGTAAACTAGACAATCATCTAAGATTTTCGAATGGCAAACAAAATTTCCCTTAATGCTAAAATAATTTTTTTTCTCGTCTCTTACCAATATATATCACTAAAGATTTGATCAGTAATATACGTTATGTTAGTTTTTACGAATCTAACATATTCATTAATTCATATTATTTGGAAAGTAATACAAAGTTTTTGCGGTTCTAGTGTTGAATCGGGAGGCCTTTTTGGTTTGGCGACATATTTCAATTGTATAATTTTTCTAAAATCCAATTTCTGGTAACCATGCTATTCATTGCTGCCTTTGACGTCACTTTCGGGTTACCGCATTTTTTATTTATCGTTATGTGATTGGTTCCAGTTTTAATTTCAACGGGAAAAAGTAAGTTTTTATTTTGCAATCTATATTGTCCTCTATTGTCAAAAATTCCTAGAATTTTTTTGATCCCGAGACTGGTGCCCATACCAGTAAAATTCAGTGATGTGAAGAAAGATGAAGAGAAACTTTTGCAAGCAAAATGTTGGCAATTCAATTTTTCAATTTTTATTTTGCAGAATTTTTGTGGAGATGTCGGTACCGGGATTAGACGGTAGCTGACCGTCACACTCATCTCACGAGGACAAAAAGAAATTTTCATGAAGTTTACAGATAAAAACTTTTTTCGTTGTTTTGAAAAGATTTGCGCTTATAATATGTGTTACGAAAACAAAATTGCAATATTTTAACTATTTAATGTAGATTCTAAATTAACAGCGATATTAAATGTTTTAAATATTCATTGTTAACGCGAAATGTTTTAATATGTTTCAGCTATTTTAAAAAAAATTTAAAAAGCATAACAAAAATATATTACTTTTTAGCCCCGACCTTAGAGTAAAAAAATCGCCAAAAATTAGAGGTAACTGATTGTAAACTATTATCGTGTTTGGTGAAATTGAACATTTAAATAGAGTTAATACTATATATTTGCAATATACTATACTTACTAATAATAATGCTAAGTGGATTACGACTGATACACTAAATACTGAAGTTGCGTAATTTATACACTTTATCCTGTTTTATTTAAGAGATAAACTTGTGAAAGGTATCAAGGCGCACGATCATAGCTGTTAATTTATCTTGCGTATAATAATAGGGTTTATTACACCCGAAAGACAAAATCAGAAACTTACACTGTAAAATCGTTCTAATTATGGCACGATAATGGCTGCCGATATCTTTTCGGTTGCGGCTTGTTCATACTCACATATAAAGTATAAAAAATTTTTTCTTTAATTACATCTGAGGTTAAATAACGCGTCGTTCGTAACGTCAGCGGAACATACTAAGCAGGTTGCTATTACATAATTTCTGTAAGTGCTGCCATTATCTGAAATGATAAACTTCTCGCTCTTTTTTTTCATTTTGCGAACAATGTCAATATTTGATAAATGGACGTAATTATCTTTAAGAGTTTGAAGTTAATTATATAAATTATTAGTCATCAATTAGGTGGTTGTAATAAGTTACGAATCATTAAAATGGGAATTAAAATTTCTTATTGATTATTTATACCAGTCGATCAAATAAATTTACATTATTTAAAATGAATTATTTTTTTAAATTTTCTCTCAAAATATGAAATATTGACAGAAATATACAAAGGAAAATATAAATTCCTTTAAACTAGAAACTCCATAATTTTTTTAAAGAAAAAAATAATGACTTATTTTTTTTATAAGACTTATTTTTTAATAAACGTATTAATCTTTAATTATATAAATTATATGTCCTATATAATCACGTTAAAAATTATTCTTATTTTTATCATTCGATCAAAAAAATAAAAAATTATTTTAAAAGGGAATTATTTTGTGTTTTAGAAAATGTTAACACAAATAAAAAATCGAAAAAGAATTTGCTTAAACTTTGCTCCAAACTTTTCGTTTAAAAATATTTTATCGATGTTCTTGAATAAATAATTTATTTAATAGGAATATATATTAATATTAAATAATATTGAAAACTGGCTGAATACCTGTTCTTTGCATGGGATAAAAATTTTTTAATAATCAATAAATCGGTATTACTCAGCACTATGAAACAAATTGGTAGACGTATGCAGAATGTACAAAATTGTATGCACAAAATTGGTAGACGTATACAGAGATACTTAAGCCAAAACAATTCATTTTTTTCTATAACTATTTGCTACCCTTACCTATGACTTTATGTTAACAAATTAAGCAAAACATGTTTTTAGAAGTTCATCCCATTAAAATAAATACTAATTATATTCTATATCATCTACTATAATGTTATTGCTCGAGGTTTTTCTGATAGTAAAAATCCATTATAATCAACAATTTTCTTCGGTATTTATCACTTTCGGTGGATCGGTGACAACAGAAAGTAGCTCATGAAGATCAGAATCACTGTCTACTAAGACAAATGTGTCGTCAACATATCTTTTCCACTATGAGAATTTTGGGAGTATCCACTATGAGAAGAGGGACATCAGTAAATGGAAGAACAATATTAAGATTTATTAGTTTATTTCTGAAGCAAATAAAGCTTTCATTCAGGTAATATCTTACCATTTCAGTTTTTTGGGATTATTTATTTAATGTTTATTTTACTTGTGATGATATAATAAAAGAAACAAATAATAATAATTCATAAAAACGCGGGTTAAATATAACTTTTTCTAGCAAATAAATCACATTTTAAAATCTCTATCAAATTCTATAGAAAACTCTTTCTTTGGGATGTAACATTCGAACGATGGTCGGAGAGAGCTTCAAAATACACAATTAGATCAGTCATGTCTTCGAACGTATTTATACCAAATTTGGTGAGGATCAGGTAAGAATTGCAGATTTGTATAGCGTACATACGTACAGGGTGACTAGAAAAGCGTCCACTAGCACAATACATTGTAAAATTATTATTGTTGATTTTACTTGTGAGGACCTAATAAAGGAAACCAAAGAAAAATAATTCTTAAAAACGTGCAATAAAACTAATTTTTGATTAAGTATAGTAGCAAGCTGGCAAATCAATCACATTACAAAATATTTATC
This sequence comes from Parasteatoda tepidariorum, assembly GCF_043381705.1. Taxonomy (NCBI): domain Eukaryota; kingdom Metazoa; phylum Arthropoda; class Arachnida; order Araneae; family Theridiidae; genus Parasteatoda; species Parasteatoda tepidariorum. The sequence continues at coordinate 16,624,798 of NC_092206.1, forward strand.
AAATTCGACCGAAAACTCTTTTCTTTGGGATGTAACACGCAAACCAGTAAAATTTTTTAAATCGACAGTTAGATTTGTTATCTTCCAACGTACTTGCACCAAATCTAGTGCGGATCGGTTTAGAATTGTGGATTAGTATAAGGTACAGACATACAGGATGACTAGAAAAAGCGCCACAGAAGTAAAAAGAAACGACAAAACGGGTAACTAAATATGTTTCATTCCAATTACAGGAAAAAGATATAAATTCAAAATTTGGTTGCTAGTATTGCTTATTTCCTGAAATTTAACGATTTAAGTAAAATAGTTTTGGAGTTCCTCACTGGGCACTCCTTTTCTGGTCATCCTGTACATTTGTACACATAAACATTTTGCTTTATTAACGTAGAAAAAGATTTATTCAGTTGATATAGTTTGGATAGATAAATAATGTTATTTTCATACAATGACATTTATTTACGTAAATTGTCATTGATATTTTTTTTAACATTTTAACTTGAAACGAACTGATTAAATGTTTTGTTTACATTGAAAATTCGTAAACGTCGTATGTTATTCTAAGACATTTTGTTATTTATTTAGAGCTTATAAACTTATTAGAAACAAAGAAATACAATAGCTTTAATATTCAAAAAATCTTCTGCTTTCAAGACTAGTGACTATTTATTTTTTAAACACTTAATCTATTTGAAATAGAACTATTGTAATGTAAAAGCATTGAAAACGGAAAACCATTTATTTGTAAACATTAAATTTTTTTTTTAGATTGTAGTTTAATAAAATAACAATATTTGTTAAATCCAATTTCAGTACACATAAATTGTTTTTTATTATTATTTTAGTACATCAAACTGATATAATGTGGAAGAAAAATTAAAAGCCAAAATTAAAAATAAATAAACAAATAAAGTGAGAGAGAGAAATATGTAAGCAGTTTCTTTAAATTTGAGGGAAAAATTTCTATAAAAGAAGTTCAAGCATTTTATAAATTTTAAACATATGCTCTGTAATAAATGACATAATAAAATGAATTGCTTGAAAAAAGAAAAAAATATTTTTTAGATTCTACTACTTTTTATAATTTTAATTTTTTATTTTTTCACATCTTTTTTGTCACAGCAAGTGTTGCCTTCATCATTAATTAAATAATGGTGAATACATCATACAAGATATTATAACCGCCATAAGAAAATTATTATTATTGTGTAAAATTACACTATGATTGAAAATTATTCCAGATCAATTTATTACAATAATAATTATAAAAAGAGACATTTCTTCAACGCTATTACTTTAACAAAAATCAGACTAAAATACTAATTTAAAATTTTCGAACTATTTTCATGAAAATTTCTTACATTGCATATACTTTGTTTTGCTTGATTGAAAATTTAGGAAAATAAACAAACTGTTATGACTTTTTTTAAGTTTTATTAATTTATTTAAGAAAGCAAAAACTATTAGTTTGAAGAAAAAAATGACAGAGAAGAAAAAAAAAATTTGATTTAAAAAAATATATAATTTCGAGCTTTTATTAAAGTTTGAAGCAAAACAAAAAAGTTACCTTACATTGAAGAATAAAACTTCATAAAATTGCACTTAAAAGCAACGAAGTATAACAAAGCTTAAATTAGATTACAGAGTTTATTTTATAAAATTGTAATTAAGGGCTGTTATGAAAATAATAAAATAAAGCAATGATTAAAGTAAAGCATTGAATAAAGTAAAGCAATGAATAAAGCAAAATATCATGAAAGAAGAACAATAAAGGTGGAGATATGAAAATTTAAATGAAAAAAAAGAAAAGAAAAAACAAATACAAAATGTGGTTTGAAACTGAAAAAGTATGTTTTTTAAAAAAAAATGTATATAATTTTGTGTGTGAAAAAATTTGTTTTTCGAAAAAAATGTCCATTTCTACGGCATTGAGGTTGTTAAGCTTAGTAACTAAACTAAATGTTGATTTTTACTATGCAAGGAAATTTTAAAAAATTTCAGTTAAAGATTAGAATTAATGAGAAAAAAATGCCTTTAAAATAATTTTAAATTTATGTATTGATCTTTTTCTGAATTGATTTTTGTCAGAGATAAAACTTAACGGTGTCTTCCTATCACCCTCCCCCCTCAGACGAGGAACGTAGCTAGGGAGTGTTTCACAACTGAAGAAAGTTCTTGTTTGTAGAACAGAAACTATAGTATTCCCATTTCTGTACCAATAGTTATGCTTCGACTCATACTGTTTAACTTTATAAATAAATAAAATTTAAATTTACATTATACATTTTCAATTTACAAAAATACAGTTTATGAATTGAATTAATAAGCAAAAAATAAATTTAAAATAATTTCAAATGTCGGTATTGATCGTTTTCTGAATTGATTTTGTCACTGATAAAATTTAACGGTGTCTTTCGTTCTTTTTTTTCTTCTTCCTAAGGCGGGGAAAGTAGCAAGGGAGTGATCGAACAGTTTCCCTTCGAAACATCTCTTTCCAATTCCCCGTTTTACGTGGCCTTTGGCCCGGCGAGATTTCGGGCTGACGGCCTCCCTTTTATTTTACCCATGTCACGCACGCTAGCTCGTCAGCTAGGGACAAATTGACGGAAGGAGTAACTTCGGGAGAGTGTCTGCAACATTTGGCTGCCTAGTGGAGAATTGGCTGAAGGTTTAAAGTTCAAATACAAACCTCCATCTCATTTAAATAAAACCTTTAATTCTACCATTTGCATAATCCGAATCACTTTTAATAATGAGTTGAAATTTTTTTAAAAAAAGATGGTAATAGTACTATAATGTATTCGAAATAATACTAGCATGAGTTTGAAAGTGGAAATGCACAGAGAAAATGAACATTATCTAATTAGCTTTGACTTGCAGAGTATACTAAACAAAATGATTTAGTTAAGTCATGATGCGTAAATAATAGAGGAAATAAAAAGTGAATTCACCTTAATAACTCTTGAGCTAATGATTTTTACGAACTAAGATATGATCTTTTCTAATTCATATGACATACCTTAAATACGCACTTTCATCTTCTGAATATTACATAGAAGTAAACAACACTACTTATACTTGCTCTAAAAATGAGAATGGCAAACGTTTTAGAGAAAAGTAAGACAAACATTACGAATCATTGTTTAATGAGTATTTTTTTTTTGAATTGTTATATTTTAGATTAAACGGGCATAAAAAACTAGTTTTGCAAAAATATTTTAATTTTATAATATTAAAAAGCGGATTAATGTTATAATATTAAAAACTAGTACTTTAAACTAAAGACATATCTCCCTAAATTTCCTTAAAATTATGTAAAGCTCGCAACGTTTTCAAATTTATTTTTTTTAAAAAGACCTCTGATGTCCTAACGTTAAATTATCCTGACATAATACACGAATTGTGAGCACGCAACTAAAAGTTTAAATTATTTTTTTATATATTAAAAAAATTACTAAAAGTTTTCTAGAACCTATTAAAAAGTGTAAAAATATTGTCAAAGTTTTATATTTGAAAATAAAATAAAAAATTTGTTTTATTTTATAAAGTTTTTTTCACCCACATAGTCGACATTTTCAAATGTGAATATGTTCACAAGATTCTTTCGTATTAAGTCCTGCGACTTTCCATTATAGTCTGGTTAAAGTAACAGTTTGAGTAGTTTTTTTTTACCTCATTAGGTTGTCAAGTGTTTTAGGGTTCAAAATATTTGAAAAAAAAACATGTAGTTTAAAGCAGTAGTTTTTAAAATGTGCTCCGCAGGTCTCCAGGGATCCGTTGAAGAGTTAGAAGTAATTCTTTTCTTGTTTTTGAAACATGTTTTTAAATATATATCCAATTAACTATCTGTCATTTCATTTCGCTTATTTTCATGAAGTTATGTTAGTAAAATGCTACTTAAAGGAAGATAAAGCAAAATTTAAGAATATATTAATTTTTTCTATGAACAATGTATTTGATGAATAATGAAAATATATGCAGGGCCAGCTCTAAGCATTCGTCACCTTTCCGAATGCGATAAAATCGTAAATTTGGCAAATAAAATTGCGTTTTGACGAAAGTATTGGCGAAGGATTTTTCACTGGAAAGAAACATAAATATTTAACTCGATCCTCAAAATTACATCAAAATGAATTTTTCTAAACAAATCAGTGTTTTTTATTCGATAACAGTAATTTTCGGTAGATGCAACGCATAACCCATTAGAATTAGGTTCAAATAATATAAGCCTGTAACAAATTACAGTAAAATAGTTTTCTGTGAGAAACAAATTAATCAGAAGTTTTTTTTAAAGATTTGCATTTGGTGAAGACTTTTGAAAATCGGTGAATACTTTTGATGTTTGGCTAATTTTCTGGCTAATAATTTAATATCCTTAGCTAACTTAAAATCCTTAGTTTAACATCGAAAAATAGCATGATCCACAATGAGCATACTCTATCATAATCCACCATCATAACTATGCATACTGAAGGTCACAAAACAATTTTTAAGTTAGTAAGAATAAAAACATTACCAAATTTTAACGAATCATTACCAATTTGAATCACAGGGAAACAGCAAATAATCACAGTGAAACAGGATAGAATGAAATTAAAGGCTTTTCAACAATTATTTGAACTGTTCAAAACTTACGGATATAGAGTTAGGTTACCAGATTTATAAACCATGGTTTGAGAACAAATCTGCGGAACGTTCGCAAAAAATTTTCCGATTTGAGAACACTTATACATTTATGGAAAATATTAATTTATGTGTGCAACAAAGAATATTTTTGAATTGATAACTAATATTTGATGTAGAATCATCTTCATCCAATTTGATTTCATTATTGTGCAGTTTTGAAACATCATAGAATATTATAAATTTGAACACATGTAAAATTAATGAGTATATGATTATTAAAATTTGATTATTTCTTGATAAAATAATTTTAAGACTGGCGTTTATATCTGCTAGTTTTAGCATGGTGGTTTCTGTTTGTGTTCTCAGTAAGCCAAAACTATTTTGTTTAAAAAAAACATGCGCATTTGTTTTTTTTATATTTCACTGCACATAAAAAAATACCATCTGTTTTCGGAAAAATTCGAGGACATTTGAGAGCACGTGTTAAAATTTGGGAATATTTTCTGTGCTCAAAAAGTTTGAAAGTTTTTGAGGACAATCAATGAAATTTAAGGACTGTTCTCAAGATTTGAGATCTTCTGGTCAGCTTAGTTTAGAGCCAATAATTTAAATTTAAACAATGAGAAGTTAATATTAAAGTAATAGGAAAAAGCCTTATTAAAAGACACGAATTTATGTCTCTGTACCTTCTGTGTGCACAACATGTCAGAAGTTTTTAAATGCAATTTACTTTACGTTTACTTGCTTTCTAAATGTATCACGTTTAGAAAATTATTTTAACGAATCGTGACAAATTCAGAAGACAACTTTCAAGAAACGAACAAAGGTCAGTCATTCTTGACCACACGCATACCAAAACGAACCAATCGCTATTTAAAAGAATGATTAAAATCACTCAAAAACGCAATTATTCTTGGGAAAAGGTTTTCTTTTAAAAACCTGTTCTGCTGATATAATCGTTTTAGAAATATGTAAAGAAAATGGTGCATCTTACACTAACGACAGAGATTTTGCAAGAAATATTGTTAATTTTTATATGAACTGAATACCGGTTCATTGTACGCGGTGAAAAAAAATTAATACCACAGGGGAACAAATTTTTGTGGCATTTAGGCAAATGTTAGATACTGCCTAACTTCAGTGTGGGGTTTGAAATCTGAAATTAGCTTAATTTGATTCTGAAGATTAATTTAATTAGCTTAGCTTAATTCTGAAATTAGGATTTTCAAATCTGAAATTAGCTTATCTTATAGCTACAAATTTTGTTAAATGACATTTTTAGTCTATTCTTTGACGAAAGATTAAAAACGTTATATATAGCAGAGGGTCACATAAATGTTGTGACAAACTTCAAAGGGATTAAAACTGTACAGGAGCCCATACCCAGAAATGTCGTCATACGTGGCTAGGAGCCCTTCCCCGTTTGCGACCCTTTGTTATATATAAGGTTTTCAAACTTACACATTTAATGAAAAAATAGACTAAAAATGTAAAAAAAACAAAAAACAAAAACTGTAGCTTGGAGAAAGAAAACTATTGCAGATTAGAAATCAGCTACACAAAAACATCAAATATCTGTTTAAAAAGCTAATGTTAACAGAATTTTTTTCCCAATGTAATTAATAAATTTGTATTCATCACACTATACATAAAGTTGAAAGTTACATGCAGCTACAGTTTAAGAAAAGTTAAAATAATTCCAGTATTTTTTTAAAATTATTATTTGTTCATCTTGGTGACTGACTTCACGTTATTAGATTAAGCAAAACACGGTTTGTAGAAATTCAACACATTAAAATCTTTTTATTTAAATAACTGATGACAATTTTTTTTATTTAAATAACTGATAATTTTAAATTATTTATGTTTATTGAAATACATTTCAAAAGCATAATCATGGAAAATTAAATAAGTGGTTTCAGATAATTTTTTTAAATCAGTTCTGTTTCAATGACGTCACTCCACGCTCATTTAATGCTTACTTGACTTAAGGCTCCTGGGGCTCTAACTTGACTCAATGCAAGTGACATAGTGTGGGCATCTCGATCCTCATTGGTTGTCGGAATATGGCATTTGTTTACGTTAGCAACTGTTCTTTTAATTCTATATCGGATATAGTTCGAGTGATATCGTTTAACTTCTGGCTTGGACAATTCTATAAACTATCGGCAAAGTACGGTTTTCATCAAACAGAGCTGTAAGCTAACAAATATTACTGGTGCTATCTTTTAAATATTTGGATGAAAACATAATCGTCTACAGCCTAATTTATGATGATGCCTATAGATTGTTAAACCAAAATGCAATGAGAAAAATTCCTTTTTTAAACATTTCTCCCGAGTTCATAAGATCAGGGGCTGAAATGACCCCTCGCACTGGTTGTGTAAATTTCAGAACCCTAGGTCAAACGGTTCTGGAGATATAAGACAGACACGCACCCATACCCTTTTCTTTTATTATGATAGATAAGTATTTTTAAGAAACACAAATACTGACAAAAATTTGGAATTTCCTTTATTTGTGAACAATATTTTAATTTTGATAGAAGTTACGTAGAATACTCATATATCATATTTTAAAAATTAAGCGACAATTGAAGTTGGAAATTTAATATATTTGGTAGAGGAATTACTAACTTCCTTATTTAAAGTATGCTAAAGGAAATGCACGGAAATTTTTAAGAAAAATTTAGGTTATACTTCTATCAGATGTCCAAAAATTACTAACGATATGAAATATTAACTAAAAAAATTGGTAATAACACAATATTTGAAGTTTGGAATTTAGTGTGTTAAAAATGAACTTTATCAAATAGAGGATTCAAAATCTATAGCAGCAAAATCAGTTTAAAAAAAGAAGTTTTTTTGAGGGAAAAAAACGTAAGAATGTTAGAGGTTTTAAATTTAGTATAATAATAACGAAATTCATCAAATAAAAGATTTTAAAAGTAAAAAAATTTGGAGTTCTTGATAATGGAGATACTAAGTGACTGTCTTTGGCTATTTTTGGAGTAAAAGAAGATTTACTCCAAAAATAGCCTTTGGCAACAAAAAATGGGCTGTTTACTTACACAAACTTTTACCTTAGCAAAATATTAGAACATCATTTAATAGTATAAACGCTATAAGCGAAAAGTTTAAATGAGAATGTGGAGTTGAAAACTTGTGTACAAAAAAAAAAAAAAAAAAAANAAAAAAAAAAAAAAAAAAAAAAAAGCAAAGCCTATACTAAATTTCTCTTCACGAACAATAAAATTTAAATCTAATTCATTCAAAATTACTAAAATATTGCTTAGAAACTTCATCCACCAAGTGTGTTAATTATAATGGGTTGAATATGTGTTTTTCTTGATTGAATATATGTTTTTTTCTTATTTGAATAAGACTTTTTTTAATTCAAATAATATATTTTTCTTATTTGAATAGTACGTTTCTAAAATTTAAGTTTTAAAATGTGGTAAAATGTGAAAAAAAAACATAATTAATAATTAAAAAATAATGTAATGATAATTAATTTTTAATAATTTAATTAATAATTTTAATAACAATCACCCCAGAAAGCATGTAACCTAACCTACTAAAAACCTTTTTTCAATAAAGCAAAAATATTGTAGTTATTGTACCTTTCATCCTAAAAGGATTAAAAATTATTTTTTTTAAGCTTTTTTAAAAAATATTGATGGTCATTACGTCACACTAGCGATAGGATCAAATTGAATCGTCCATTAAAATTTTATGACAAGGTGCATTTTATCAGAGCATTCAAGACTTTGCGAAAAGAAACCTTATAATTACCTAGATTTAATATTATTTTCACCTTTAGAGTAGCTTTATTAAAGGATTTTTTCACGCTTGAAAACCCTATGTCAACCTCGATTTAAGGGTTTTATATAGAAGGTTGTTTTCCAAGGTTTTGCATTAATGTAATGTGCATAGAATAGATCAGATTGCCACAGATCTCGTTTTAAGGTTAGATGGTTTACACGTAAATCGCATCACAAACCTTTTCAGGTTTATATTAAAAGGTTTTTTCTGAGTGAAAATAAACCTTATTTTACTATTTGGGACTAATTAAAAAAACATTTATTCTTTATTGTTCACAAACACAAATATTAAGATGTAGCACATTCTTCAGTTTTCCTTTCAGGTTTTCATTAACATTCTTTAGGTTTAGGCAATTTTATAAAACTTAATAAAAGAAATTAGTTATAGTAAATGATAAATTTTTGCATTTTAAAGCAAACTAATCCTTCAATCATATCTCATTTTTCATAGTAAAGCTGGCGATACTAAGGCGACTTCAAGTGGCGCAAAATTATCTATCTCGGTGATCGCCAAGCAGGGGAAAGAAGCTCAAATCTATTCATGCTCGAAAATCGGAAAGTAAAAGTTGAGAAAAGAAAGTGTGTTAAGGAAGGCGAATATTTTGAGTGAAAATTAGATAAATTTACAGCGCCCACTTGGCAAGGGGCATTGATAAGTAGTACCAATTTTCAAGGGATCAAGGGCTTAGTTGGCGAAGGGCTTGCAGCTGTCATTCTGATGAATAGAGAAAAGACTTTAGGGTTGCCATTTTGTATCTCTTGGAATTTTATGTAGAGGACGATGTCGCCAAACAATTAAGAACTGCTAGAATAAATTTAAATAAGTAAAAAGTGAACAAGAATGTTAAAAAAAATGTGTAACGAAATAATAAATATAAAGTTAATGGAATGAAATAAATAAAAATTGAATTATACTATTGATTTTTATAAATTTACTAGGAGCTAACGTGTTCGCTGACTCAAAACAGTTGAAATAATTCAATTAAACATATATGTACTAAAAAGAACACTTCTGACAACGCATCCCAAGTCCAAATATTTCCCTTACTATACTATTAAAATCTATTAATGGACATAAATGATTTTTTTGAAATAGCACTTATAATTGAAAGTATTGATGTTGTAACAAATTTGTGAGTTCATTACTGAAATTTAATATTTTTGCTAACAAAATAGGCGAATATATTTTAAATACAATGTTTGCACTCATTACTTTGTGCATGAAGTTAAAAGTTAAGTTCTAAATCATTAAACGACTCTCTTAAACCGCAATTCATATTAATAAATTAATGTAATTTGCACCAAGAAATAATAATTGTAAAATGTTTAATAAGATCAGACACAGATTTAAATGACTTTATCTTAAAATGTAATGTAGAATTACTTTATTCTAATAATAAAATAATAATAATAATAAAATANAATTTGCACCAAGAAATAATAATTGTAAAATGTTTAATAAGATCAGACACAGATTTAAATGACTTTATCTTAAAATGTAATGTAGAATTACTTTATTCTAATAAAATAATAATAATAAAACAATAACAATGAAATAATAATAATAATGAAATAATAATAATAAAATAATAATAATAAAATAATATTAATAAAATAATAATAATAAAATAATAAAAAAATAATAAAAAAAAATAATAAAAAAAAATAATAATAATAAAATAATAATAATAAAATAATAATAATAAAATAATAATAATAACCATCTTCTAAGACTCTTAATTTAGAAAATAAACAAAATTAAAAACACAATAATAACAGTACAGGTAAATACTTTTAAATGAGGGATACAGAAATATTTACAGGAAAACAATACCTTTGTGGCGTAACTATCACTACGATTATTCAACATCATTTAACTAGTATATAAGACATGCTAACTCAATTCTGTCAAGGGGTACCTTTTGTTAGATGAAGGTTGGCATTATCAAACGCTCTTTCCCCCACATTGGTAACCTACGGACGTGATATGAACTCGTCTTCATCGAAAGTTAGGTTCACTTCGATGAATGGTCCTGATTGGACAGTTGACTTGCTATTTGTGATTACGTCATCGTCCTCTTTGCGCTGTTGCTTTTTAGTCTCATTTACACATAAGAGATCCTGCACTCACTCGACTGCTAATAGCAACACAGGAGGAACCACACACACCACAAGCGATCAAAATTCGATGAACTTAATACAGCTCTCTCGATCTTTTGCAAATACGACAACTAGTGGTATCCGTGCATCGAATTCTATCCCAGATAAAATTGGAGTGGAGTATTGTGGCAGGTGGTAGGAGAGTATTATGACATAACTATCACTACGATTAACAAACATCAATTTACTAGTAAGTAAGACATGCTAACTTGATTCCGTCAAGTGGTACCTTTAGACAGATGAAGGTTGGCGTTATCAAACGCTCTTTTTCCACAACTTTATGACTTATATCAATTTTATGCTGATGACAACCCAACCAATATGGAAACTAATGTGGGGAAACTGAATCCTACCATGTGATTTTCCGGCCATTAAAAATGCACCGACAACAATGGAAAACTGAGACACCATCATTAGATTTCTATATATAGTTAGATATTAGTGTAATAGGTTAATTGAGAGAATTTAAAAGCTTTTACACAGTTAATTAATTAGAACACGTAAACAGTTATAAAAAATGACCTATTATATAAATGCTAGTTGAAAACCTATTCCTCCGAGATAGAAAAAAAAATTATTTTGAATGTTTTAAATTTCATTTGGGTAGCTAAAATATTGACACCAATGTAGAAATTAGATGAATTGGAAAAAATATTGCGATGTATTTTTTACAATGCATAGATATTAAAATTTTAACTCATTAGTCATGTCTGTGTCGGTCACCTCTCGAAAAAGCAGTAGCCAACTCATGATCCTTTATAACTGATAAGTAGAAGGTGAGAGGTTAGGTTTAGATGTAATGTACATAAAATATATATTTGAGCACACTCATTTAAGACATAGATACATTAAGTTTCAACACCTGGGTCTCAATAATAAGAAAAGAAAAGTTTTTAATTGCAAAATTATTTTGTCTAGGATTTAAAGAGCTAAATAAAACTAGTTGGCAAGCTAATGCCCATTTGCTGAGTATGACAAGCTTATACTTTATTTAAAATATGTATAATTGTACTTCAATTTGAACAGTTGCAAATATATTACACAATTTCAAATGATTCAATAACTAAAGACAAAAATTACTGAAGCATGCCTCGAAATTATTGGTAGTCCGTTAGTCCGAGACCACTAAAATTTGTCATGGACCATCATAAAATAATTATCAGTGGTCCGCAGACAGCAGCTACAGAAATAAAAGCACGCCATACATTTTTTCTTTATTTCATGCTTTGAATCGTGTTTTTGTCATAAAATTGCCTATTTTATAAAATTGTGATGTTACACAATCTCTATTTTGTAATTTAAAATAAATTTATTTTTAATTAACACAGGCGAGTAAATGGACACATCAAAAATTTATGCACATTAGTTACATTTTCTAAACACTAGTCCTTCGGATCGTAAGTACTAGTACTTATGACTAAATTGTATTAATGTCTATCCCTGCGATTGTAGGATAAACTTGCATTCAAATTCCATGAACTAGATAATCAAAATGTTGACTTCAGATTAAAAAAACTTTCATACTTAAAAACATTTTATCTATGCATTCATTTTCTTTCAGGGCGGAACAGACATTTAGTGGCACCTTCTGAAATCTTTTTCAGCTTGGATGAGACTCAATTCGAGACGTCAGATTTAACAACGTCATAGAAAATATGAAAAGATGCTCCTTGCATAGATTTAGACCAAAAGTTAATTGACTTTCTTACAGTTGTCAATAATCATACCGGCTTCTCTCTTCTTCGGCATGTAATTATCCCTCGCACTCATTCCGTGGGCGTTGACGGCGTCAAAAAGAGAAAATCAGATTTTTCAAAGATTAAGAATTAAATTACGTTTGTCATTAAGTTGACAACCCCCTGGAGTTGGTGCAGGACTCACCCCTGCTTTAAATCAACCATATGGAATTGGAATTTGATGATTATTAATTGATGGCATACTGAGTTCTTAATAGGAAGATACACATAGACTTTGTTTCAAAATAAATTTTTTGAAGTTAGTGATTTAGTATTTCGTCAGTATATTGTTTCAGATTTGTTAAAAAAAATTAAAGTCCACGTTTTTTTTAATCATTTAAATTTATTATTCAATATGATCTAGAAAGAGCCTCAAAACTAATGGGAATATAAAGAGGAATGCAATAGTATGTTGTGATGTATTGCATTAGGGATCATTCACAAATTGCGTTAGGAAAGTGTTATGCACGATAAGAATTTTGCAAAACTGCAAGGAAAAAATATGGTAGCAATTTCTGGAATTCGGGTAAATCGCCTTAACCATGCGACTTCAAGAAAGTTTGCTTGTACGTTTTTAGTTTGAGAAATTTTACTCTCCAAGCATTTAACCACTGAAAATTGAAATCTCAATAAACTTTGAAGTTAAATAACTACAAACTAGTAATAAATTTCAATTATTAATTCACTTAATTGCTCACAAAAATGTTTATAAATAGTTTCCGTCTTATAACCGTATTATCAGTTATTATATTTTAATTTAAACTATTATTTTTTTTTAAAAAAATGGCAATATAACGTACTTTCTCAATTTTTTTTTCTAACGGCATGTACTGAATTTTTATTCTTCACTGTGCTGCTCATGCAGGGCTGCTCATTTAACGTTACCCAGTAGGCTTCTGTGAGCCTAAGTGACGGAGGCGAGCAACATTATCCACGCCACACTGCCACAAATAACCATTCATAGATTGGGTCACATTCGCACATAACAGTGGACAACACACAGAAAGAAACATCCATACCCTGAGTTGGATTCGAACCCGCAGCTATTGGCTTCGCTGTCAGGCAAGCTAACCGCTCGACCACCTAGCCGGCACTTTTTCAAAATAACACACCATTCAGTCAATAAAAGATATCGATTGATTAGAAAATTACTATGTACATATTAGATTAACTCTCATAATATATGTCCACTATCATGAAAATTTTCGCCTTAATTATTAAAATGCAGCACTTAAAAGTTAAAATGCATAGTTGCAACTTACTAGTTGCTTACTAAGAGGATTTTCAGTAAAAAAAATTTTTTTGCAAAAATTATTCCTAAACAGGTATTTATTAATACTAATGTTCTTCAAAAGATATTTTATGATATTATATTGAAACATTTAGCACAAATCTAAGCAAATAATATTTGCACTAATTTTAATTGATAAAACTCATATTTATGTAATTTTAATGTCATAACATATTTTCTTATTCAAGTAATTTTAAGTTTCAAGTAATAATTACAGATTTTTTTTTAAATTTCAATTTTAGTTTTATTCTTTTACTATTATTACTCCAAAAATTTCATATTTTATTAAAAATTTTTAAAAAAATTATTTTTATAAATTAAAAATTTTTTTGGAGTATTTTTTAAAAAAAAAATTAAATATTCATAAAACATGTGCACTGTGAAATTTATGTTGTGTATAAAGGTAATCAGGGAAATAATTTAAAAGGAATTAAATACTTGCATTCTATAAAATTAATATTGTAAATGAATTCCCAAAAAGTAAGCTTACACGCCAAAAAATGCGTCATGGTGTTTAAAAATCTCGCCACAGGACAAACGATATTAAGAAAGTTAAAAAAGAAGAACTAATCGAGAAGGGACTTAGGAATGGCAGCACGGTGAAGCGGGTTAATTGACATTAAATGAAATGAGTGGATTACAGAGGCACTGAAATGCATGCAAATTACGTCGCGGGGGTAAGTTGGGCTCACCATAAAACGCCAACACATTCTTTGCCAGCCAACCAGAAAGCAAACAATTAACGAAGACTAAAGATAACTTCTGATAATAATTTTTTTCTCTCCCTATTTCTTCTTTATCAGGCTGATAAATTAATAACACTTCCTATTTATGCATCTTCAAGTTTTTCTTTATTCAGCTTCTTTGAAGAACTTAGTGTAATAGTTTCTTCAGTAGGTAGTTATTATGTACAAAAATAATTAAAAATCGAATCACCTTGAATAACTTTTAAATTAATGAACGGCTTTTCACGAACAAGATTTCGGTTTTAATATTTGGTGTGCTTTATTTCTAGGATTTATTTTCACATCGAAGAATTCTTTAATATTGAAATTAATACTATAACTAAAGTCATTCGATATTTAAACAATACAATAAACTGTATTAAGCGGAAAATCAGCTAGATTTAAAAAATAGTTTACGATTAAATAGTTTATTAAGCACAGTTTAAATAGTTTATGTTAGGTACAGTTAGGTAATAGTTTATACAGTTAGGTAATAGTTTATGTAGTTTAATAAAAAACAACTTTTGATTTAAGAAACGGATTAGAAATCATGTTATACCCTTGGATATAACTAAAAGGTACTCCAAGTGGGGATCATCCCCCAGTAGGTGGTAAAGACTAAATTTCTGGGTATTTGAAAAGTGTTTGGGTTTTCATGATTAGGGATGAAATTAATATTTAGTGCGCATTAAGATTCATCGATATTTTGATTTGGTATCGATGAATTATATGTTTCTAATCATCCACCATACAATATTTCTTATTAAAGCACTTATTAAAATTGTTTGCCTTAAAAAAACACCTTTTAACGATGGTACGAAAATGCGGTAGTACCCACTTGACGATTTTAACATTTAAACTTTTATAACGTTGAAAAATATATAAAGGTGAAAAATAAACTAATAAATTTATATAAACTTCAATGGCAATCAAGCTGAATGCACAACAGAACTAAATTAAAATAATCTAATTCTCTAACACTTTATTTTGTTTAAAAAATTAACTTTTTCACAGTCTAGTTGCTGCTCGCTCGGAAGTACTTCAATTTCAATTTTAACTGTTTTCGAGAGTCAATGTCGTAATATTGTCAAAGTTCTATATGAATTGAATTTTAGTAATAATTTAAAACCTATCCGGATGCCATTAAATAACACAAAACACCATAAGTATGAGTTCAAGATATTTTAGCACAGTAGGTGCAGTTGTATTAAAATTGTTACCATCTCTGTCCTGAGGTCTCTGTCTCTGAACAATCAATGCTCATTCAATCAATGCTCAATGCTCCATTCTGAACAATGCTGAACAATCAATGCTCCATTACGTGCTGCACTACTCCCTCACGCACCTCTAGAGCTATAACTTGAGTACCGTATAACATATATTTGTTATATCTCGAAAAAAAAAGTCAAGCTTCTTTACCATTAATTTATATGACAGTGTGCGGCACCATAGCACCGTTTATGTTCAAAATTTTTTACATCCATTTTAGAAAGGATCAGAAATAAGTCTAAATATATCCATTTTAGAAAGGATCAGAAATAAGTCTAAATATATCCAGGATCAGAAATAAGTCTAAATATATCGTGGGGAGTTTTCCGTATCGTGATCTGTGGCAGAATAATCGCCAAGTCTTGCAACTTCCGAGCAGCGGCAAGAAAAAAAAAAAAAAAAAAAAAAAAAAAAAAAACATCACAGAAAGGGACCAGTTTGAATCGTATAACTCGTATCCAACCTCAGAACAAACATCTAGATTTTTGTTGTTTTTTTTTTTTAAATTTATGTGTAAAATCTATTTGTAATTAGCTCTTATGAAATGAACCAAAAAGATAGAGTTTAAATGGAGAAAAATCATTCTAAAATATGTTATGTTGATACGTTTGCGACATTTGTTACTTAAAATACATTGCTGATGAAAAGCTTTATTTTTGCTTTTATTTAAATACCATAGTCTTATTATAAAATATTATGAAAAATAATGCTGTAACTGATATTATTGCTTGTATTTTACTAATAAAAAATGTATAAGAAATATATTAATCTCGCATCATGCGTGCACAAGTTTCAAAGCTATTTTATAGCTGACTATTATGACTATTCAACAACAACAAGGCTATTAAAAACTTGGCTGTTCAAAATTTTCAATATTTTGCACTTTATTTCACAAAAAGTTGCAGCGCAGAACTCATTTAATATATTATTAATACATAAACAAAACACATCTCTTATTAGTAAAATACAGACAATAAAATTAATTTAAAGCATTATTTTAGTAAAAAGTAAAAATAAAATTATGTGATGCGCAACAGAACACATTGTTTACTGGAAAAAAAACAGAGCTTCGAGTAAAACAAAGACTCATCATTCTTCATCAGAAGTTTCCATTGTTTTTTCATTTAACAGTAAGAAGCATTGTTTTAATTCCATACAATCCGTGAAACATCTCCAAATTGATTTTGATGAAAGAACCGGAATACAACATTTTATTCATCTATAAAAAACGATTCAGCATTCCATTTTTTTTTCTTAATTCCAGGTGTTGCTAAAAGTATACGTTGCGTTACATGTCGCTTTCTACCTATATTTAAGACAACAACAGAGCGAGTGTCAATGCAGAAGTCTGAGAAATGTAAAAAGTATGGAAAATAAGTGCAATTACGAACTGAAAGACAGAATAACTCTTTGAGCTAGGCCTAATTGCAATAGTCCTTAAGCGAGTCGGTTGTCATCAATCTTTATTAAAAAAGATAATGCGTGTTAAAAACAGAGAAACGTCAGAAGTGGACAACTAATCAACCCACCCTTAATCTTTATTTTGCCGACGGTTTTTCAATGCAGGTGGTCTCTAAAATCGCATGATTTCATCTTGAAAATCACTGCTCAAGAAGAATAACTTCGATGTCGTGTAAAGCTTTGTAGAGCATTGTGTAATACATTTAGAGAAAGTACATAATGTTAGGACTGCAATAGGCTTTTAAAGTAGTAATCAAAATCCAATTTGCTAGAAAAAAATGTTGGGTCACTTTTTGTGCTTTATAAATGTATTTAACAGAGAAACTTTGCTGAAAAATAATTGTTGTTAAAAGCATTTTAATCCGAAAAAAACAATAGGAATTCTTTTCAGTAGTTGCGTATTTGGATCTGGTAGGTTAATGAAACTGCATAATTGCAGCGTCATTAGCTACCTTCCCAAAGGTTTATCAATCTCTTCACTAAAATTATTATTCTCTTCGCTAAAAAACACACACAGATATAATAGACTACTTACAAGCTATTGCAGAATCAAACTAACTGATAGTTAACATAGAAGCTATTTTGGAACAGGTAGCTAACATGGAAACTATTTCGGAACAGATAACTAACATAAAAGTAATTGTGGAGCAGATAGCTATAGAAGAAGCAATTATGTAATAGATAGCAAACATAAAACAGGGTGGCACAATCTAAAGAAGTTTGAACTGTCTTATGAGGTTATTGTAAATTTTATATTGATTCATCTTCAAATTTCACATCGATTTTTGGAATTCAAAGTCAGTTATAACACAGATATTTAATTTACAAATATTTTACTCGATAGTAATTAGTCAAAACCTTTTGCTTCTCTGATCTTTTCTCCCCGTTTTTTTTAAAGTTTTTTTTTATAGAAAGTGGCTACTCTGTGGAAGCTTTTGTGGAACTACGAGCTAACATAGAGGATATTGTGGAACAGATAGCTAACATAGAAGACATTGTGAAACTGCAGATTAGATAGTTTACATAGATGCTTTTGTAGAACAGATAGCTAACATTTAAGCTATAGTGGATATGATACTATTTTAATAAACAACAATCCTTAATTATTTTTATAATGGGTTCTTAAAATTCAAATAAAAAATAGGAGAAAATGTGCTGATAAAATAGCACAAAATTGAATGAAAAGTTGCTTTCGCAAATTGAGCATTTGAATTTTAAACAGATTTAAATGAAGACTTAACGTTATTACGCGCGTTATTACGTTATTATTAGAAGTGTTATTAGAAGTGTTACGCGCAGCAATTTTGATTATTATTTCGAGAGATTTAAAAAAAAAACTGTTTAGAAAAAAATCCTACTGAACAATTTTAAAAAAAAAATCAGAACCAATGCAAGCTAGAATTATACAAAAAAGTCAAAATCAATATTGAGGGATGTGTACTAACCGCAAAATGTCCTCCTAATAAAGGTCCAGCTTGTCCGATATACAAAGTAGAAGCTGTATCAAACACCAATCTCTTGGGTATTCTTCTTGCAACATCAGCTGATACTTCTTCGCAATTAAAATATAAGGTAATGTTGTTTTCTGCTATCCGGAAAGCTAATCTGTTCAAGTCATCACAATGAAAGAATATCAAATTTTAATAAAATTTTTTATAATTTTCTTACAATATGTCATCAAATTCTCCATGAAATTTCTTTAAAATTTCTTAATATCAAAATAAAATATTTTTGGATAAAGGTTAAGAATAAACACTAAATGGCTAAATTTTTAAATGTTTCTAAATGACAAGTAAAATCCAATGAATATTCCGCTTTTTCTCTTTTACACTGTATCATGATTTGTCCTACAATTCTTAATAGAAGCACGTTCTATGTTTTGAATTAAAAATTGCATATTGCTAACAGTGTGCGTCTAAATGTAAACTGTAAAAAGTTTTGGTACACAGGTACAGCCATTTTTTGCGTTAAGGTAAACTAAATACTTATTTATGATAGAACAGAAGTGTAGTCATAGCGCAGAAAATTATGTAAAATTGATAAAATGACAATTATTTGAAAGAATTATTGCGAATATATTTTCTAAAAACGTACTTGTTTTTTAACTGAATTGTTTTTGTGACACAGCCATTAAATTGATTCTAATATGCATGAATATATGTATTATCAGTAAATAAACAAATAAAAGATAAATAATAAAACTATAACACTGAAAAAATAAATAAAAAAAATATTACTTCATGCACTGTAAAATTTTTTAGTTAATATCAACACCAAAAATCACATTCAGCTATAAAAGATACATTTCCTTTATATTGGACAGTCGTCTATTTTCCTAAAGAGTAATTGTTTTTTTTTAATGATGTAAGACGGAAATATGAGTGTTTTAAAATTATAAAATAAGAAATAAGAATTTTTAGATAAAAGTATTGATTTTTAAAAAAAAATTTAAATAATTTATTCGTATTAGGTCATCAAGCTGTAGGGTGGATTCCTCTACTTTAACAGCCTTTGGAGATTGATTTCTCCTGCTTAAAAAAATCATCGTAAGCTTTAAAAACATTAAAAACATTTTTAAAAAATTTAGTTTAATCGATATTAAACTGTATAAACTACGCATCATTATTAAGTTTGAGTTCTTATAGGAAACTAATAATAGTTTATTCAGCTCTAGTGCTGGTTGGTTAATCACCATGATACACCCCAAAATGTAATATTC
Organism: Parasteatoda tepidariorum; assembly: GCF_043381705.1. NCBI lineage: Eukaryota > Metazoa > Arthropoda > Arachnida > Araneae > Theridiidae > Parasteatoda > Parasteatoda tepidariorum. Next base: position 16,644,605 of record NC_092206.1, read on the forward strand.
TCCAAAAAAGGTGATGATGTGTCTTTTTTACTCTAGTGCAGATGTGATTAATTATGATTTTATGAAACCTGTAACGACCACAGCAGAATTAAGTGGACAAAATGATGCAAAATCTTGCAGAAATATTTCTTAGATGGGTGAGCAGATCGTCTCTTATCTTATTGAATGGCATTGTCATGAATGATTATAACAAAACTACTATAATTGGAACTTCTTCAAACTCACTAGAGGCGCCTATTGCTTCTTTCTAAATTTGGACAACTTTTTAATAGGAAAGGAAATCTATTCCGAAGATGCTGCAAAAATGGTCTTCCGCTAAGGTTACACCTCACTTTCCAGAACAACCTGCTGCTTACTTGGCAAAAGTGTAGAGAAAACATAGATGCATACTTTAATTAAATAAATAGTTCCTTGTATCTGTAAGCTATAGATCAACTCTGTCTTTTATCATAAAGATCTCATACTTGAAGATGTGTCAGATGAAGATGGGTGAAGATGAAATGTCAATTTAGAAAACATTCTCATTCTATCTTTTCAAATCTTATTAAACATTACATTACTTGTATTTAATAACATATTTTGCTAAAAACTATTTTTGATGTGTGGGTTTAAAAAAAACGCAGCAATTTTTAAAAAATTTCCGCAATCTAAGTTAAGCATGGTGTTCAGAGAGCACCCTTATCTTCTATCCTTAAAGGCCTGGTTCATAATAATATTTATAACAATAATAATATATGCCTGTAATGTAGTCTTTCAATTTATGCAATAATCTAATTAAAAATATTTTAAAATTATATTCAAACGTACATAGGTTGTATACAAATATACATATATTATATACAAATATACATATAATATATAGTAGAAATATATATGAAATTATATTACGTATAATTTTAGACAAAGTTTTACTAAAGCACTGTGACAAATTTGGCAAAGATTTTTTTTTTAAAAAAAATATGGCTAACGCCTTTTTAGAGAACATCCTATATTCTATCATCCAGAATCTAGTTAAGATTCATAATTAATAGCATTTATAGCCGTGGTGGCTCAGGGGATAGAGCGTTCGCCTTCTAATGAACTGAACCGGGTTCGAATCCCAGCGGTGGCTGGTCGATACGAGCCCCGCATCCGGCTCCCACCGACCACAGTGCTGACGTAAAAATATCCTCAGTGGTAGGCGGATTTTGTTTTAAAGTCCCCTTGCCGTCAGGCTAATCGTGGGAAGTTTTCGTTGTTTTTCTCTCCATGTAACGCAAATGCGGGTTAGTTCCATCGAAAAGCCCTTCACGAAGGCAAAATTTCTCCCAATACTTGATCCAAGATTTCCCTTATCTTCTGGATTGGATTCAAAATTACAAGACTACTTGAACATTTGTAGTCTTAAACTCAAAAAATTGCGTCGGCTGTTCATCGACTGTTATAAAATAAAATAAAATTAATATCATTTGCTACATATGTGCATAATTTTTGATGACCAAGTTTTTAATGAAGTAAATTCTAGAATTTTTTACGAACCAAAATTTATCACGTCTCGAACACTTACCCCAATAGCTATTTCTTTCCTCATCAGTATCACTTACAACCGCTTAATTGGAAAATTTTTACTTAATAAATACATCTCCTTAATACCAGAAACCCCCATTAAAACTTGACTTACTACATCTTCGCTATCTTAAGAGGACATAGAAATTTCGACAACTTTTTTTTTGTTGTTGATAAAATGCAATCAATGGTGTTAAATATTCTAACCTTGTCCACATTCCAACAAAATCAGGAACCTGGATGGTGATAAGGGTTTGTGAGGTGAGGTGCATGTCCACGTCAGTATAGTACAGAGAAATGTTTATTGTGGAGTTGCCAGCATCCATCAGTCTCAGGCCGAGTTGCACTACTGTCTCTGTTGGGTTGAGCACTATTCGGAAAAAGATGAAACACTCAAGCAATCAATTGCGAGGAACATATATCCGATAAGGGAACATAGGGATTGCTTTCATTAAAATATTTTACTTTCATGTCATAAGAAAATACCATTAAGGGCAATTTTGGTGTTACGTGATGAGTTTATAAATTCATAATATCGTTATATAACAGTGATATTTTTACAAGAAATGTCAATATTTTTAGAAAATCAGTTATTAAATCATTCGGCACTTAAAACAGTCCATTAGTTGAAACATTAATAGAGATATCAACTAAAGGAATGCATTTTCAATTTGAGAAATGTTTCAATTATGTTAGAATGTCATGTTAAAATTGGAACAATATTAAATTTAAATTTCTCCAAGTAATTTCGTTGAGAGACTTGTGTTTGCTCTGGTAATCTTAAAATAAATTGTTTCATTCACAAAATCTGTTTCGAGTTTTGATAATTTAATAACATAAAATATTTAAATTATTTTATTTCCAAAATGTGCCAATAAAATATTGCTATTTTTGGTGTCACGCGATAAGTATATAAACTCAAGGTATCATAACATACATAGAAAAATGATATTTATACAAGAAACAACAAAATTTGCTGAAAATTTTAATCAGTATCAATTAAAGAAGACTATCAATTACAAGACGTTGCTCAGAAATATACTGATATAATCTTGCGTCTTCAATTTAAACGAACTTAATACAAATTTCAATGTTAAGAAGTTTTAATAATATTTTAGTAACATTTTAAGTATAATAATTAAGTTTAAAATATATTTTAAATGAAGCATTTTGTTTGCAAAGTTATTACGTCAAATTTCATCTTTTAAACCGCAATTTCTAAGATATGAAATATTTTAGAATTTTTGCTTAGTTGATAAAATACTCCACGAACCACAATTTTTGGTATAACCACGTGATAAGTATATAAATTCATATGGTTGTTATGTACAACTAGAATAGTATTATTTTTATAAGGAACGACAATGTGCACAAAAAAAATTATTAGTATCGGAAATAACAAATATATTTAATAATAATATAGCATATCATTGTAATGTAGCATATCCAAGTTTTAATTATGTTTTAGAATAAAAATTTCAAGATTAATTTTAAAAAAAATATTAATTGTTTAATTTATTTTTTGAATAAATTCACAAAGTGATTACTGCAAGTTTTGCGACATTCGAAACCATTTATTAACTCTACTTTATAGCAATTTTCTTAGGTTTCTGTGTTCCGGCGTTTAGCGGGTTTATCAACTTATTTAACTAAACAAAATGCAGTAATTTTTAACTACTTTTAAGATCGATTACGCGAAATTCAATATCAATATATAAAATAATATTGAAAAACTACTTAAGTATTAATAGGTCCAAAAGGTGTTCCGAGAGTTACGACTTTTTTAAACGATTTTTGATTTATATTGAATGCTTATTTTGATTTATATCTACTGTTTTTAATACGATTTTTGATTTATATCCAATCACTATTTTTTTTCACTATTTTGTTTATTTTTATGAAATTGTTAAAAACGAAAATGTCTTAGTTGTTGTTGTTGTCATCGTAGGCCATTAAGGAAAGAGGTGCGATTGTTCTTGTTTTTCAGTGGTTCCATCTATGGCCAAGAATTTGAATCAATCGAATAAAAAACGATCAATCTCCAATTCAGTACCCCCAGAGGTATAATTTGTTATGGGAACATAGCGGACTTTGTGACCCCACAGATTTAACGTGCACGAGTAAACATTTATTACACGAGGAGTCTTTGGCCGGCTGGATTCAAACTCCAATTCTCACGAACGTGAGTCCAGCTCCCTGCCAACCAGATTATCCAAGCCCAAAATGTTTTAGTGTTTTAATGTTTTCCATAAAAAAATTTATTAAAAAAAAGAAAAATAAATAGCCAAATTCTTCAGCAAAGAAATGAGTTTCCCTGATAACAATTCTCGCTGTTGATAACAGTTCTTTTTCGTTTTCATTAAAACAAAAACAATAATTCAGCTTATTTCATTCATTTTCAGTTGCATGACACCCAAAACAAATTCGGAATAGATTAGATTCTATTATTGATAAAATGATGAAAAAATCAGTTTAATTCCTCAGGTTAAATATTTTCAAAATGATTGATAGCAATTATGCGGTTCATTTATGAACTTTATTTATTTAATCAGGATTCCGCCGAAAAGGGGTCGATTATTTAGGGTTCCGTAGCCTGAAAAAATTAGAAACCGCTTGGCTAAACAACTAAAAAAAAAGAACTCAACAAGGATTAATACTGAAAATTATTTCTTACCTGCAAATACAAAACCTCCATCAGAGTTACTAGGCCGCAAAGTTGCACCGATAGTAAAATTTCTGTATAGGGAGGGAGGAAGGTGAAGCCTGTAGGGAGCTTTAATGTCAGCTTCTTGCTCTATGCGGAAAGCAGGAAAACCATCGGGGCCAATCTCGAAATTGATACCAGGAGAAGCGAATGGAATCTGGATGGCGTGAAGAAGATCCACTACTCGAGGTTGAGCTGAAATAGTGGAACACACTATGAATTGAATGACGCGTATAAATTGAATGAATATGAATTGAATGACACACTATGAATTGAAAGGGATATGTTAAGAATCTGAAATTTCAAGAAAAACTAAAAAAACTGCTCAATTGTGGAAAGATTGCTTTAATTGCTTCCAAATTGTTGGATTCTCTTTTTCAGGCAATCTAGAAAATTACTCGAAAAATTACTATCAAGAAGTTTTGACACAGTTTTTTGATTTTTCTAGAAAGTGCAGATTTGTAACATACCCTCTTTTAACATTGATCGCTTCAATTATATACTTTCAAAAAATACCTCATTTCGAACCTTGTCATCAGAAAGAGTTTAAACCCATTAAAAAATAACTACTTTTACGTAATATAAATTGTAGAATTCAGTAAAAAAGTACATAAGTTAGAAGTTTTTACTATAAATTTAGCCAAAGAAAAATGGTAAAAACTAAAAGTACAACCAAGCTATTAATGATGAAATCTACGGACTGATAATTTGTAAATATAAGGAATTATTAGGTTGTTCAGAAAGTTATTTCGTTCTTAAAAAAATAGAATGTGGTTTTCTTTTTATTGTTAATAAGTATTTTATAGCATCATCTACTGTTTATTCTGGTCCGATACCTTACACAGTCTTTCTGGCAGTAGCATGATTCCTAGAGCATAAAATGTTTTTGTTCTTTACTGGCAAAAAAATTTATCCATATTTTTGACTTCCTTTTTAGAAGTAAAGGTTTTACCATCTAAATATTTAAGTAGAAATTGCAATATTGTGTGTTGTAGAAAATATTTTTCTCGTCCTCAGTGATGATGCTCTATTTTTTGCGTAAACCTTTGCCATATTTGGTGATGATGCGCAAATTTTCACGATATTTTGAAAAAATTCTTGTCTTAACTGTTGATATGTTAATATAATGATAATTCTTGTCTTAACTGTTAACGAGTTGATACTACAACGTCTATTTCTCTATTTTGTAAATTTGATTTGAAATCTTTTTTTGCACCACTACACGCAAATTATTCAATAATACAAAATGAAACACTACTTGTTCCAGCTCTCTAGTGGTGAAGATTATAAAACGTTGATAAATTTAGAAAAGGCTTAGAAACTGAGAAAGTTTTAGTTTTTAGTTGTCAACCACTCTATAAAATATTTTGCAAAAAGTGTAGTAGTTGACAGCCTTACTATAGAATAGTTGTCTTCTACAGAGCACGCTGGCCAATGGTTGTCCACCAAATCATTTTTATACAATTTAGACAATGGTTTGAAAATAAAATTAAAAAGACTGAAGAAATAATCTACTTTAGACGATAACTAAGAGACAAAATTCATACCTGCTGCTTACAAAAAGATTGATGAGTTAGAATACCACCTAATCTAGTTTTTACAATAGAAAAATCTATGAAGGATTTAACTACAGATATGTTCAGTACATCGAAATTCAAACGTAAAAAATTTTTAAGCTTTATTCTGTACGTATACATGATTCAACAAACGTACAGGCTTTTATTTACACTGTACATGCTGTGCGAAAGTGCTAAATCTAAGTAGCTTACGCTGAAATTGGTTACACAATAATCAGGATTATTTATGCATACACATAAGATACATACATAGAGAATACGTGCGCGAACATGGAGAATGCTTCGTGGAAGTGCTAAATCTAAAGAACTTGTACCGAAATTGGATACAGAACAATCTGGATCATTCATGCATACTCAGAAGAGACGTACGTAAACATGGAGAATGCTTCGTGGAAGTGCTAAATCTAAAGAACTCGTACTGAAATTGGATACAGGACAATCTGGATCCTTTATACTTCCACAGAAGAGACGAACGTGAACATGGAGAATGATTCGAGAAAGTGTTAAATCTAAAGAATTTGTACTGAAATTGGATGCAGAAAAATCTGGATCCTTCATGCATACTCAGAAGAGACGAACGTGAACATGGAGAATGATTCGAGAAAGTGTTAAATCTAAAGAACTTGTACTGAAATTGGATACAGAACAATCTGGATCATTCATGCATACTCAGAAGAGACGAACGTAAACATGGAGAATGATTCGAGAAAGTGTTAAATCTAAAGAACTCGTACTGAAATTGGATACAGGACAATCTGGATCCTTTATACTTCCACAGAAGAGACGTACGTGAACATGGAGAATGCTTTGTGGAAGTGCTAAATCTAAAGAACTTGTACTGAAATTGGATGCAGAACAATCTGGATCCTTTATGCATACTCAGAAGAGACGAACGTGAACATGGAGAATGATTCGAGAAAGTGTTAAATCTAAAGAACTTGTACTGAAATTGGATGCAGAACAATCTGGATCCTTTATACTTTCACAGAAGAGAAGTAAGCGAACATGGAGAATGTTTCGAAAGTGCTAAGTCTAAAGAATTTGAGCTGAAATTGGATGGAACTCGCAATTTACCTCATTCAAAGAGATTTTTGCTAAGTTTGATACAAAAAAGCAGCCATGTTTGTCTTATTTTGCAGTTTGAAAATAAATATTTTTTTGATTTAATTCAGGAATTTCCCTTGTTTTGTTCTTGAAATACGTAGTAACATCAAAAGCACTCAATAGCAATAATATAATAATAAGAATACTGATAAATTTTGAGTGAGAATCATATTTCAAATACAAAGCAATAACTGACTTATACTTTAACCATTGACAAAAACACACGCTGAATTGTATGAAGTCACAAACAAGATGAAAAAAATGACAGTAATTCAAAGGTAGATTTAAAAAGAATAATTTTAGTACATGCATAGATTAACTAATAACAGTCTGTCATAGATAATGACCCATGTTTCTACTACTTATACCTGTAATTACTTATCGCAAAGAATAGTAATAACGAGACGGAATCTTTACATGCCGAAGTTTACATGGCAATTTATCATTACATCTATGAATGAATGAGATACTAAACGGCTTTTACTCTTAAATTAGAATTAATTTTGTATTAAACATTTTATGATAGTAAGGATTGGCATATTGACAAATTTTATTAATGTGTACTATTATTAGCTTTCCTTACAACTCAATATTGATAAAGGATTTATTCATAATTCTCTTTTTTTCTTCATGATTTCTGTTTAATCGATGAGCGAATAGAAGGGAGGATGTATAATTTTTTTTGTTCCAAATTTCGAATTATTAGTCTTTGGACTATTCAATGATAAGCCACGTTTCGTAATTTTTCAGGAAAGTATTTTTGAAGTAAAACATAACGATTTCGAAATAGACACTTTATCATCTTAGTTGAATAGCTGACACAGTTTTGAGTTTACGACTACCAATGTTCAATTCCGTAATTTCGTACTTTTGAACACAATCCAGAAGACAAAGAAACTTGAAAAAACTAATACGCATTTCCGTTACATGTAAAGGAAAACAACGAAATTCTCCCATGGTTAGCCTGACGGCAAGGGAACTCTTACCCATGATCCGTCTACCGCTGAGAATATCTTACGTCAGCATATTGATCGGCTTCGAGCCGGGAGCGGAATTCAAATCGACCAGAGCCATTGCTGGGATTTGAAAATGGGTAACGTCACCGGAAGTCAAATGCTTTATCCCCTGAGCCACCATGGCTCTTCAAACAGACATTAGGCTGATTCTGTACACTGTGCTGCCATCTAGTGGAAATTACGATAATGTGTATTGTAACTGTCTGGAAATAGTACTAAAGATCAGCTTGATGTATAAATGCGGCTTATCTCTATATATCGTCAAGCTCTTCAATTGACAAATGCCTTCAAATTTAATTTGGTTGTGTTAATTTTTTTTGTATACAGATGAGAAGTAATTATATCTAAATCTCATAACTGTTGAATCGTAAAATTTTGCGAAAAGAAAAATAAATTCTTGTCGCTACGACAAAGTTCTCATAAGAACGTGCAATAAAAATTCGAATCACCAGCGCTAAAAAGCATTTAGCGCTGGAAAGCATTTTAAAAAAGTGGCCCTAGAAAAACGAAAAGGAACCTCTAAAATCCATCAAAAATGTTTTAATACCAGCCATTGAACCATAGCATGTACCAGCCATTGAAATATAGCAAAGATATTATTAAACTGCATATTTTAAACGAAACTTTGCATGTTGGTTTAAATAACGAATATTTATTCTGATTATTTCTTTTGAGTACTCTTTCATGTAAAAGTTGCAGTTCAATAATTCTCATTATCGTTTATTAGGCATTTAAAATCCTAATTAACGAATCCATAAATAGTTTACTCATTATTTTAAAGGACAGCGAATTGATTTTTTAAGCTCTCCAATTTCCGGGATTTAAATCCATTCTTATTTTTTGTTATGAATAAAATTAATAGCATATAATTTTTTTGACTCGTTTATATGTTTTTAAAAGCTTAAAAAATCCTTCGTACAGAATTTTTCACCTTTAAAATAAAGAAACATTTTAAAAGCATTTAATGAAACTAAACCTGCAACGCATTATTCTTATAGAACATTCTTTAATTCATAAAACTCGTGACTCGCTATTCTTAGATTTAATAGTTTATACGAAAAGGTTTATGAAAAATACCTTTTGAATTATGGATTTAACATTGCCGATATAAACCAAAGATAATTTTATAAGAAATAAATCCGGCAATCATCATACAATTCACAGAATAATCATAGGGGTAAAAATATATATATTTCACCAAAATTATAGAGGAATAAAATTATATACCAGTGATACTGTTTCAAAATTCGATTTCTTTACTCTTTGATTTGAAAACGACCGAAAATCCTTTTCTATAGAATATTACGTATGAAGGCAGAAACAAAGACAATGACATAAAAAATACCCTTTTTTCTTCTAATTTTTTATTGTTCTTTTTTTCCGAAACAATTCGTGATAACCTTCGGCAAAAGCAGATGACTCTCGAACACGTTCCTCGATATTCTACCCCTTCTCCGGAAATTGCTGACTCTTCGAACATTGATAATGAAAACGTTAATGGAGTTAAAATGGAGGAAAAAAAAGCAGTAACCAAATTTATCTTCGCGTTGAAGAAACTAGCGCTTCTTTATGAACTTAGCATTTTCTTACGCCACACCTGATTACATATTTAAAATAAATTATTGTATATTTATTAGTTAATTTCATATTTAAAATAAATTATTACATATTAGTTAATTACATATTTAGAATAAATTATTACATTTATTAGTTAATTACATATTTAGAATAAATTATTACATTTATTAGTTAATTACCTATTTAAAATAAATTACATATTTATTAGTTAATTATCTATTTAAAATAAATAATTACATATTTATTAGTTAATTATACATATTTAAATTAAATTATTACATATTTATTAGTTAATTTTACATATTTAAAATAAATTATTACATATTTATTAGCTAATCACCGATTTAAAATAAATTATTACATATTTATAAGTTAATTACATATTTAAAATAAATGTTTAATAACTGATAAATTTTAACAAATTAACTCTATATAAAATTGTCCTTTTAAATGTCATTAATATTAAAATCGAATCGTTACGAAAGTTAATCATTGATATGAGCGAAAATAACATTCAGTACTCTATTTAATTTTTAGAATTAATGAGTTATATTTAAACCAAAAAAAATTTAATAATAAGTTCACTTTCTTAATCTTGTAAGTGCAGTAAATATTGTTTTTTCCTTTTTGAATAAATATGATTTGTTTATCATGTTGTTTAATAGATTAGAGAGTGTGTTTAATAAATTTTGATTAACATTCAAGCCAGCATTCTGAACATTCTAGTTTAGATAAAAGTATATATTTTAGTCAAAGTTCCAAATTTTTTCTGCTTAAAACCATTTAAAATATTTTATATTACTCACATATCTTTCTTTTTTTTACCTTAACCCTCTTTCATTAGCGGAAATGTAGGACAAATAGTTAAAATTTTCAAAGGTTTTTAAAGTTTTAAAAATTAGCAGATCTTTAGCAGGGAAAAATAACGGTCAAAACTTTGCCTCGAATGTTTTGATTAACCTTATAAGAATTTGCAGTTATTAAAATTAAAGACCCTTTACTGTAAAAAATATGAATCACGGCCTCAAAAATCTACTCAAATTTTTTTTACAGGTCCTCTCTTGGCAAAACAACGTGCTTGGTAAAAGTCGTAAAAAATTGAATCAGAAAATGAAATGAGTAATTACTAAACTAAACACTAGCAATAAAAGGAGGTTAACAGTTTAGAAACATAATAAAAAAGTCAAATATTCAAAACTTTTCTTATAGAATTCGGTGAGATAAAAAGAGAACGGCAAAAAATATTTCAGAATTATACAGTTATTTCTCTTCAATTTATGAGTTATTGATTTGAAATGAACAAATATCCAATGTACTCAAACCCCTCGTTGACCTTGAAATTGAAAAATATCTTTAATGATCACATTTAAAAACACTTTACAAATACAACTTTAAACAAAAAACAAGTTATTGAACAATAATGGATGTCGTAAAATTTTATGATCTTTCAAATCCTCACACACACACATTCTTACAAAATACTAAAACTCAGAAACAAAAAATGAAGTCTAAATTCCATAAATTTTTTTTAAAAGCAAGTTGTACAAAATTATTTTTTTTATTACTTAAACTCCTTTCCTTTTTAAAAAAAATTCCGTCCTCATCTTGTTAAAAGCTGAGGAACTACTTTAAATTCATGCCGAGTTGAGATAGGTCATTAATTTTCTTTAACCTTTGTTGAAAAGCAATTGATCTAAATTTAGAAGAAAGAAATTCAAATAAAAGTGTGCTTAAACATACTCTAATGCAAGTCAGACCGTATATTGAAAATTTCTAATTGAACAACATGTTTACAAGCAATTGAAAATGCATAAATTGTGAGAAATTTTCAACAAAAATCTTTTTTTTTTCTTCCAAAGTTGCATTATAAATAAAAACCTGCGTGTTTTATTTATGTTCGATTGAAACTGCAATATTAATTAAAAAGAAATTCTAAGACAGATCATCGAAGTTCTATGAAAATATTCTTTCTTTGTCTTCTTAGGAAATGTAAACTGTTCGTGAATAGAACGTTATTAAAATTTCAGTATGAGGGAAAAAATATGAACGAAAAATAATATTTCATAAAAAAATTTTTTTTATCAGTGCGTTGAAGCTTCATGAAATTTTCTTTCTTAGTCTTCCTTGAATATGTAGATGTTTCCTGCATTGTAAAAACTTCATAATAAAAATATGAAGGAAAAATAATATTCCAAAAAATATTTTCTAAAACATAAACATTGCATTAAAGCTTTATGAAAAATTCTTTCTCTGTTTTCTTAGAAAATGTACATTGTCCCTGCATGCAACATTAAAACTTCAGTATAAGAATATGAAGGAAAAATAATATCCCAAAATATATTTTCTAAGACATTCGTTACATTAAAGTTTTATGAAATATTCTTTTTTGCCCTCTTAGGAAATGCAGATTTTGTCTGCTTACAACATTGTTAAAACTTCAGAATAAGATAGTAAAGGGGTGAAACATGTCACTAGATTAACTGAACTCAGTAAAGAAAAAGCTTGACAACCTCGCTCAACCAAAACGCGTTCGCATAATCATCTTTAAATACAATAATCTTTCAAATTAAAACTTTTACATCAATTCAAAAAGAATATTTTCTATAGCATGTAGTTGAAGCTTACAGAAAACCTTCATCAATCTTCATCTTTTTTGAAACTGCAGCTTCTTTATCGTTTGTAATTTGAAATTTCTGAATAAGAATATGAAGAGGTAAAAAATGTCACTCACAGAACAGAACTTTTATATAACCTCACGCAAATTATTTAATCACGTTCAAAATACAATGTTTCAGATTAAAACTGCAATATTAATCCAAAAAGAATATTTTCTTAAACTTTTTTTCCCACCTTCTTTGAAAATATCGTTTTTTTCTCACAAAAAGAACATTTTTGAAGTTTCACTATAATGATCTGAAAGGGGCAAAAAGAGTCGCACTAGATTAACTGAACTTTTATACAACCTCACGCAAATTATTTAATCACGTTCAAAATACAATATTTCAGATTAAAACTGCAATATTAATTCAAAAAGAATGTTTTCTTGAACCTTTTTTCCCACCTTCATTGAAAATGTCATTTTTTTCTCAAAAAGAACATTCTTGAATTTCAGTATAAAGATCTGAATGGATAAAAAGAGTCGCACTAGATTAATTGAGCTTTTATATAACCTCGTGCAAATTATTTAATCACGTTTAAAATACAATATATTTCAGATTAAAACTGCAATATTAATTCAAAAAGAATATTTTCTTGGTCCTTTTTTTCCCTCCATCTTTGAAAATATCGTTTTCTTTTCACAAAAAGAACATTTTTGAAGTTTCAGTATAATGATGATCTGAAGAGGTAAAGAAAGTCACTAGATTAACTGAAGTTTTATACAACTTCACGCAAATTATCGGAACGGGTTTGTTAAACCATCTCCAAACTACTGCAACCTCTCGGATAATCTGATACCAGAAATGTAGCTGAGATTCAATCGTGCACAATCCCCTCTCATGACGCCCTAGGGGCGAATAAAACTCACGCCCTGGGGCTTCCGTTCATTTTAGGGTAGACTTCTTTATGGGGCGAACCCAATCGTCGCACCTCGTAAGAAAGTGCCAAGGAACTCCCAAGCTGATGCCATTCGCACACCGCTTCGTTAAGTTATCATGGATAAGAACTATCTTGTTCGATTTATCTTTTTTTATTCGATTCGATAGATTGGGGGTGTTGAACTGATACAGAGAACAATTTCATCAGGGACAATCTATTTATATACTCCGATTTTATTATGAGAAGTTTTCTGTTCTTGAGTTTTTGTTCCACGTGGAAATCATAAAAGTGTACGTTTCGATGGCATATTTCATTTGTCAGGGGTAAAATCCTAAATTGGCGAGAAATCTTTGAAGTATTAGAGAGGGATTTTTCTTTCTTCTGAAAAACTTGTTTTGGAAAAAAATGTGAAAGTCTTTTTTGATAAAAAGTCTTTGCATTCGATTGTTAACTTAAATTATCACATAAAATTGAATTTACCGAAATCACCCCCCTTTATATGTTTTAGAATCCTTTTAAAAAGTTTCTGTGCAAAAATTAACCTTAAGTCTTGCTTAGATTAGATTTATATATTAGATATAAGATTTAATAAAAAGGTAAAGTATTCCTGCAACAGCTCGTTGTGGTCCAGATAGATTATGGAGGTTAAGTCTCTTTGTGACGCAATGCAATGTGGGCAGCATTGTGCGTCAGCCGCTTTTATTTTCTAGAAGAGAAATGATTCGATTCATCGACTTGAAACTGAGTGGGTTTCCAGCAGCCAGAAGGGATCGAACCCAAACTCTTCCCAATGGCAGTTCAGAGTCTTAACCACTAAGCTATCACGGCTTACGGCATAATATATATATTTTTGAATATCAGAAGTATAGAAAGAAAAATTTAATCTTTAACGTAATATTGTAGATGCATGGAAATATTCATAAAATATGACCTTTTAAAAAAACAAACATTTAAGTTTGACAGTCGATGAAATTTTCGAATTCTTAGATTTGATATTAGCGTTTAAATCGAATAATAGCTTTATTAGAACTGCACCTTGTCCCTATTTTTATTATTTAAGCTTCGATTATAATCTAGAAAAGTGTTAAAAATTTTAAATTCTTTTTTGAATGAAGTAAAGTCTGTTAAGTTGACCACCTGTGTAAGTAACCAATATTAACAAGAATCGCATTGATTCTATATAATAAAAGGGAACAAATAATTTGTAACCTGACTACCCGTCGATATATTACCACCAATTTATGTTATATTAGAAGTCCGTCTATTATTTAGATGTATTATTGAATATTATACCAAATTCATAAGTTGACCGGAAACTACGTTGTGCTAATTTTGTGTTATAAAGCTAAATTTGTGTAACGAATTGTTTATTCATTCTCGTAATTAGTCTTAACATATGGGAGATATTTGTGAAATAGGGTTTTAAATTCATGTTAAAAAATTTAATTATATTTATCTAAATTTTGAAACATGATATAAGAAATGAAAAAAATAACCTATTCTTTCCCAAGAGTTGACCACTTTTCCAGGTTTTCCTCTAAAACAATACATCGCAAGTTACACTAAGAATCCAAATACAAATACACACTGAGTTCCATAATCTAATACATTATTTATATTTTAGAATCAACCTTTGGTAAAAACAAAATCATAAAATCTAAAAAACAGGGGCAACAAACTAATACTTAATAAATAAACGTATTAGTTAGTTGACCAGATTCTTTTCTAAGAGTTGACCACTTATCCAGGCTTGCCCCTAAAATATTGCATCGCAAGTTACACTACGAATCCAAATCCAAATTGAAACATTTTCAAATGCACACGCGTTCCTAATCTAATAAATTATTTATCTTTTAGAATCAACCTTTGGCGAAAATAAAATAATAAAATAAAAAAACCAGGCACAACAAACTAATACTTAATAATAAAAAGAATGTTATCAAAATCAGTCGATCAAACCACTATAGAAGAATTAAAATAACTCTAAGTTAATTAGCAAAATGAGACTAAAAGATGTTTCATTACGCATATTAGAACAAACTGCATTTAGAGTATTTTAAATACTCTTTCGCTCTAATTGACTTGGATGCCAATTCCGATTCGTTTTTATTTTTATACCTCATTTAAGAGAAACTTTTTTCTTTTTTACATTTTCCTGCACTATAATAAGCTGAAAAATAGAATTTTTTCGTTATCTCTTCTTTTTTAACTCAACACTAAATTACTTTAAGACATGATTTCTTGAAAAGGCGCCATCGATATTGGAACATTGTCCTGCAAAGGAAAATCTGAGGAAGAAAAATCGCAAACAAAAAAGGAGTTGCTAGATCACGTCCAGTATACTAAGCTATATAGAGTGTTTATAAAAATGTATAAGTAATGAGCTGTGTTTTATTATTAAGAATCAAAAAAATTTATTTTACCACGTGCGGTAGCATTTTTTGGAGCTTTTGGACGATTCTGTTTGTTGCGCCATCTTTTAGCAGATATTGTAACAATTCCAAAAGTCAACGTCAAGAGTAGGCACTGATGGAAGATCCTACGAAAAAGAAAATTGAGTAAATCTCAAAAAATACAATTATAAACACAAAAAGAGCTTTTACAAAAAAAAAATTCTGAAAACTATTAAACACACACTTAAAATAACATTATTGCGGTACTATTTATAAAAGCAAATTAGAATTGTAGTGAATAAAGTAGCATTATCATACACTATTGTTAATATTAAACATAAAAGTAATATTAATACGCCAGCACTACTTACATATTAAAACTATAAAAGTAGGTGTTTTAATTAATTGTAAAGGAATAATAAACTCGTTATTGGCATAATTTCGGAAATTTCACTTAACTCAGAATTGTCATTAAATTGTCACTAAATGACGCAATATAAAAGAAAGTATTTTAGCAAAGTTATTTTTCGCATTTATATAACATTAAAAATTTACTACAATACTTTCTCCTAATATTTTGATCGCATTAAATCACTGAAGTTCACAGTGGGAGAAAATTTGTAGTATTGCTTTAAACTCGCAGCAAAATCAACTTCAGAATCTTTAGAATTATCAGGAAGCTGTTTACAAACCTTTTCCTTCACAACAAATTTGGTAGCAGGACTGTTGAAGAAAAATTATCAGCAATGCTGATGATTAAAATGTTTGTTTCTTATATTAAAATTAAAATAAATTAGTCAATTTTGATCAGTTATCTATCTAAAATAATAAAATGTCGAGTTTTTGTTTAATGCTTGTCTTTTCTACCAGAACCGTTAGTTCTGGGGTTATAGGCTAGTTCTGGAGTTGAGTTATTTGAGATGTAACTCCAGATAACTCCAGAACTAAGGGTTCTGGAGTTATCTTCAAATTAGAACCAGCCGCTGAAAGAGGCAAATTTATCCCCAGATCTTAAAATTTCTTCGAAATTTCCAATTAGCTCGTTTGGTAGAACCGTATGAAAAATGGAATTGTTTCATTGGCATAGAAGTCGCCATTGATATAAAATGAGAATGCAGACGATTTTATTTCCTGCTAATGTTTTAAAGATTTCATCCGTGATTTTTGCTAGATAATGTTAGCTGATTAAAAAAATGGAGTTATGTGCATGTTCTTTAAAATGTAGCCCCAAATCCAAAAATTTGCTCGAAATTTTCCAATTATCTCGTTTGGTAGAACCGTACGAAAAAAGGAATTGTTTCATTGACTTAGAACTCGCCATTGATAAACTATGAGGCTGCAGACGACTTTCGTTCTTTAAAATATTATAAAGATGCCATCAGTGATTTTTGTTAGCTAATGTTAGCGCATTAAAAAAATAGGAGTTATTTGCACGTTCTTTATCATCTATTTATTTTTTATTCATTTTGTCAGAGAAGCTCAATGATCATCATGAACAGGATAGCTTTTGCGGATTTCGTAACCAAACTAGTATTTCTAAAATTGTTAGAAAATGCGAGTTTATTTTGTTTATGGTTGAGCTTTTAAAACACGAATCTATAAAGCTATTAAAAAAGTTATGAATTTCATTTTATAATCATCCTTGAACGGCTGATTTAATTTTTGGGGTTTAAGACTACTAATGTTCAACTCCGTAGCCTTGTAATTTTGAACCCAATCTAAAAGACAAGGGAACTCCCGGATCAAGTTTTGGGAAAAAATTGCCTTCGAGGAGGACTTTTTGATGAAACTAACCCGCATTTGCATTATATGGAGGGGAAAACCATGAAAACCGCCCACGGTTAACTAGATGGCAAGGGGACTCTAACCCATGATCCGTCTACCACTGAGGATATTTTACGTCATGAGTGGTGCAAGGCGGATGGAGAATTCGTATCGACCAGCCATCGCTGGCAAGGCGAACGCTCTATCCCCAAAGCCATCACGGCGCAAAATTATATTTTTGAAATAAAAAATAATAATTTATGTATTGAAAAATAAAACTAATAAAGACATAGCACTAATTCGTACGGAATATTCGCCATACTCTAATTGACGCCAGTGATGCTTGATTAAATTTGTTATTATTAATTTAATTAAAAAATAGCATTGTAAAAAACGTGTTTCGCTTAATCTAATAACGTAAAGCCACCGGGAAGAAGAAAATATAATAATAAATTTTTAAAAAAGGGAATGATTTTAACTTTTTTAATTGTGTTGGTATACGTCTTTCAATTTTGCGCACGATTTCGTTGTGTCATTCAGTACTGATATGTTAATTGATTTTTCTATCTCGTACAAAGAGTGGGTATGTAGGTAGTTAATAATGAAATAAAAACTTTTAAAACTAGGTATTAGCAAAGAATAGAAGACGAAAATAATTTCATTTTTGTTAGACATGGAAGAAAAAATTTTAAGTCGGATCTTTTGTGAGCTGTATGAGGTTTGCGGTGATGATGGAAGTTTATTATGGAGATGATTTGCAATACATTTTTCTTCTTAAGTATGCCAAACAAAGAAATATTTTCTAAGAATCGCAGTTATTAAGACTCCGCTGTTTTATAATATGTGTGTTTATTTTCTCAGAAGTGGTCGAAAGTGAGGATAAGTCTTATTTACATTTTAGGAAACAATTGTAACTTGTCATATGGCACAAAGCTCCCTTGAGCAGAGCTCTAACTGGAAAGCTGTTGAGATTCATTTGGCAAAATAAATGACGAGAAATGCTTCTTGCAGCGTTCTGGAAACTATTGAAACTTTTTTTACCATCAAGCTCACAGCTTCAGATGAGATTTGAATATTCTAGTTCATCGGAAAGTGTTTAAAATTTTGATTGATGATAAATTCTATTTGGCGATAATATTACGATAAATTCTATTTGGTTATAAAATTACAAAAAGTTCTATATGGTTATAAAATTGCAATAAATTCTTTTTGGCGATAAAATTTCGATAAATGTGGTTCCTGTGGTCAAGAAATAATTGAAACTTGTACTATTATCAAGTACGGAGCTGATTTGAGTGTTTTAGATAATCCGAAAATGGCCAAAATTGCCAGTGTATATTTATTTGCATAAAATTTTCGTTATTAAGAGCCCTAAAGTTTCTTATAATTTTGGAAATCTTTTATAATTATATTGCAAAATATGATTAAAAAGTATCCAAAGTTAAAATAAAATAAATTCACTATCAACACTAAAAATATAACATTCAAGAGAATAATGTAAAATATAGTATTCAATCCTAAACTTCCTAATGTGATAGCAATTTAACGGGAAAAAGAACAAAACAGTGATGGAAGTTTCTCAGAAAGTGGTCAAAATTTCAATTGTGGATAAGTTTTACTTACATTAACAGGAAAGAATTGTAACTTGTCAAATGGCGCAAAACTGCCGTTGAAATTTTGAGAAAAACTCTAAAGTGGTTGAATTTTTGATTGACTATAAATTCGATTGAATAAAATTTTTATATTTTATTTGGCAAAATAAATATTTATAAAGGTTTCTAAAAGTGGTCAACTATTGAAAGTTTTATCTCCATTAGACACACAGCTTCTTATGAGATTTAAATATTTTAGTTTATGGGAAATGGCACAAAGCTGCCGTTGAAATTTTGAGCAAAATTCTTAATATTCGGTAAGTGGTTGAATTTTCAATTGACTATAAATTTTATTTGGCAAAAAAATATTTATAAATGCTTCTTAAAGTGTTCAACTATTGAATTTTTTATTTCCATCATACACACAGCCTATGAGATTTTAGTAATCTAGTTTATGGAACAGAATTGATAATAAAATCTATTTGGTTATAAAATTAGTACAAATTCTATTAGGTGATAAAATTTAGGTAACTTCGGTAAGAATCAGGAAATAATTGGAACTGGTATTTTCATTAGCCAAGAAGTTGATTTGAGTGTGTTAGAAAGTTCAGAAATGGTCCGAATCGCTAATGTATATTCATTTGCATAAAATTATGCTCTTAATAAAATGAATTAAATACTTAATATATTTTTAATAATCTTTTATAATTACATAGCAAAATCCAATGGAAAGAAAATTCCCAAGCTAAACTAAAATAAATTCAATATAAATACCAAAAATATAACATTCAACCCTAAACTTCCTAATATGATAGCAATTTCACGGGAAAAAGAACAATGTTGGATTGCTGAAGAAAAGCGTCCCGAACAGATCGTTCAAGTTTGTCAACGAAGGGGGTTCGTCCTAATTGTCCAGGAAGGCAAGAAAATTTAGATGGAGGGAAAACTTGGGGACGTGACAAGGATATGGGACCCTAAGATTTCCCCGTTCATGTCTAACGAGGCCTAATCACTTCGCGAAACAATGTTAAAGGGGAACTTTTTCTTTCCACAATAAATTCAATTGTTCTGCCTCTCTCTCTTTCCTGGCAACCTTCCTTTTTCCTAAACAGATCCTCTTTCCTGGACAGTGTCTATTTTAAAGCAGCTTTTTCTTGAACAATGGATAGAAAGAATTTGACTAAAACATCAAAAATATAGATGGGAGAGTTTATTGGTTTTAATTTAAGACATAAAATTAATCAAATAGGTTTAATGATTTTAATCAAGACATAAAATTAATCAACTTGGTTTAATAGTCTAATGGTTTTAAACAAGACATGAAATTAATTAAGTTCGTTTAATAGTTTAATAGTTTTAATAAAGACATAAACTTAATCAAGTTGGTTTAATAGTTTAATGATTTTAATCAAGACATAAAATTTATCAAGTTGGTTTAGTAGTTTAATGATTTTAATCAAGACATAAAATTAATCAAGGTGGTTTAATAGTCTAATGGTTTTAATCAAGACATAAAATTAATCAAGTTGGTGTAATAGTTTAAGGGTTTTAAGCAAGACATGAAATTAATCAAGTTGGTGTAATAGTTTAAGGGTTTTAATCAAGACTTGAAATTAATCAAGTTGGTTTAATAGTTTAAGGGTTTTGATCAAGACATAAAATTAATCAAGGTGGTTTAATAGTCTAATGGTTTTAATCAAGACATAAAATTAATCAAGATGGTGTAATAGTTTAAGGGTTTTAATCAAGACATGAAATTAATCAAGTTGGTTTAATAGTTTAATGCTTTTTTAATCAAGAAATAAAATAGATTTTGCTTTCTGATGAAAAAATATATTTTTCGATTTAAAATACAGAATTCTGTGGAGAAAAAGAAATATAGAATTAGTATTGATTATTTCTTATGGATAGGAAAACTTTTATGAAACTTAAAAACGAAGATGAAAGAATTTAATGCTTTTAATCGATAAGAGACTATAAAATATGGTTTTGAGATCGCACAATAATCTGGTGTATTTTTTAATATCGAGAACGCAATCGTAAAGTAAAAAAATCTATAAAAAGTGATAAATAGATAATTTCTTAATATATAGGGGGACTTTGCCCTGACTACAAATTGTAGATGAAAAAGGAATATGTTTTTAATATAACTAGAGCCCTATAAATTATGAGAAATCGTTTTAACAAATAGGGGACAATGATACAATAAATATTTTAAAATTATGCGGTTAGGACCCAGAAAACAACTAAAACGGAAAAAAAAGCAGTACTTGAAAGAAAAATAGTTTTTTCATTTTCAAATTTTACAGTAAAATTATAACTACACTATCTATGGGCATAAAAAAAAAGTCTAAAAATATTCTTAGAACAGAAAAAAAAGAGAAGTGACTTGAGAGAAAAGTTTATCTGATAAATGAAGATGTTTTGTGGAGTAAAAAATTATGGGGTTATTCAGCGATTATGGAGACAATTGTTAATCATACGTTCTTCCGCATCCGCATTTTTAAACAAGTTGTATGAACCTAATTATAACAGACTTTAAAATATATATAGTTTCCCGTCAGAAAAATAATTTGTTTTTAATACGAAGAGCAAAAATGAACAAAAAAAAGTTTGCAAATGGATAATTTTTTTTAAAACAAAGGATAGAAAAAATTTGTTTAAACCATTTGAATTTATAATAAAGAACTTTTATTGTTTGAGTTTAATAACAGATAAAAAAAACATCGATAGTAATTGTAATAATTGTAAGAGAGCATTGTTGTTTGAGATTTACTTTTAGAAATTTATTTAATATTATATCATAAGCTAATTCTTTTTTAACGACTAGGAAACTCAGTTCTCTGTTCGATCCGCTTGCTTCGTATTATTCATTGTTTATTTATTTTTTTTACCTTAAAAGTCTTTAAAAAAGATCATTGTGTTTATAAACTATATGGGTCATTCTCACAAAAACAGTCATTTTCATGTCCCCAGTATATTTTATGTTTGTTTTACAGCTTACGAANCTATTAATATAAAAAGTTTCAGAGCTTTTTATTCACTTTACTTTTTTGGGATTTTATGAACTGAAAAATGACAGTTTTCGTGAGAATGACCCATATAGTCATTATAATTTTACAAGCGCATATTTCATTATTATATTAAGCTTATCGAGATGAAAGGATACCTAAATTTGAAAAATAATCAACTGTACTAGAAAAAAAAAATTAAACTTATGAACACAAAATGTCAGACTTAAGAAAAAGTAATAAATGAAAAGTAATTTTATTTATTAACAATATGCAATGATAACTCTATATCATATAATAGCTCGCATTGGAAACAGTTTTTCCGTCTTTTTCAGTTTTCGTATTTTTAAAAGTTTCTATACATAAGATTTTTATCTGGCAACATCGATTCCCTCTCTCTTATTCTTTATTTATTCATTTTTTTTTGTGGCTAGATTTGACATCAAGTCAAGCTCAAATTTATAAAAAGAAAATCGCGTGGGATAAAAAAAAATTTCTACAACAATGGGTAAACATTTCTTGTTTGAAGAAAACAAAACTGCGATAAAAGTGCTTAAAATTGCAATTACATTTAAATAAGTTAGAATTTTTTTTAAAAAAAGAAAGTACTCGCTAATTTCGTCTCTCAAAATGGTTCTATCAACACGTCAAATTTCAAATCTGTCGTTGCATTTCAGAGGGCAATAGATTGATCAACGCGTTTTCCTTTCTATTGCAGCTTTAACAGTTCCGAATTCTCAATTAATCGAATCTTTTTTTGAAACTAAATTTCGAATATAAAATATAATTCTTTTAATTTTCCATTGTTCAAATCAGCACAATTTTAAATTAAAAAATTCAATTTTTAAATTTTAAATATATTGTTAACTTTTCTGAAATTTTAATTTTAATTGTTTAATCTTTCAAAAATGTATTTTCCTATGCTTGCGTACTAAATTTCAGAGAAACTACTCAGAATAATAGCATAAAAGTTTGCGCCCATAATTTATGTCCATAATTTAAACCAACAATATTCAACAACAATAACAATATGAAAATTTAACGTTAAATTGAATTTCGTTTTAATAATAGTAGAAAGAAAAATATAAAAATTCTGCAATCATTGAAATTTAATATTATAAAAAAAAATGTTGAGTATAAAATAATGTTTAGCTATTTCTAAATCGATAAATAAATTAAATTTTGAAAAAAAATTCTAATTATTTTTTTAAAATTTTTTTGCGCTAAAATTAATTGCACTTCAGTAAATTTCGAAACAATTTTAAATTCAGATTTTTCGAAAATACGTTTTTAATTTAAAAATGAAATATTTAATTTCTAGCTATGACTGATAATGGGTGAAAAATTAAAAAAAAATTACGTTCTATATTCCAAATTAAATGTCAAAAATCAGCCAATTAAAAAAAAAGAAACAAGTGGAAAACGTGTTTAGCACCATTAAGAGATGTCGCAAAATAAAGAAATATTATTTACATATTTCTGGAAGTACATATTCACGCATTTCTGGAAGTATATTATTTATGTATTTCCGGAATTGGTTCAGAGTCGAATTATAATATAAGTCACTTTTCGTGGTTGGCACCGTACCATATAATTTTTTATAATATGGTGCGAATTTTCTGCAATGCTTACAAAATGTTAGTTCGAATCATAATATCATGCAATCATGTTCAAGATGTTGATAACTTGGCTTCACTTAACTTAGATTAGATTAAGATTTTTACATATTCGCACAATATGCAAAAAAAAAAAAAAAAATCTATAAATTTAAAAATTTTCTATAATGTTTAGCAATCTAAATGAACACAATCCTAAAACGCTTATGACGCTTAAGCTATTCGGAATGTAGAATATTTTTTTAAATCTTTGAAACAATTTTAACGATGTGTAGCTAATCGATAAAATCGAAAATAAACTTCAGCGGATCCAATTAAAATCTCTATGATCAATCTTTATGCTTCTTTCCTCACCCAAAACTATGATAACATGATCACAAGCACGTTCTAGCGTCTTGATAATTATTGGTCAGTTTGACTTAAAAGAAGCACTTTATCAACCATAAAATATCTCCTTCATCTTGACAATGGGCGAAAAAGCATCTTCTCTTTTAAGATCTCTGAAGCCCTTATAAAATTGGCGGCTTTTTCCCTTTGATCTGGTTATCAGAGAGAGAAAGTTGAGGGTGGCCCCTCCCCAACACTCCCTCTTTGTTTTTCTTTTATATGTACCCAAGAGAAGAACATATGTCGGAAGTTTCAGATTGTTTAACGTTTTGTAATATCCTCTGACAGCGGAAAACACGCTATTTTTGAGGAAAAAGAGGAAACAGATCAAATTGCAAACAATCCGAGATGTTTGAAAATGTCCTTTACATCAAAAACGTTGAAAAAGCTGTAAATGAGATTAAAATAAACAATCCAAATGATTTTTTTTTTGAAAATTGCAATAAGTATTAGGCGTGTTATCCTTCATTTATACATTTATCCATCTCTTGATAAACTATCAAGAAAATTTGGGTAGCCCTCATCCATTAAATTTGCAGTAACCATAACAACGGAGCCGTGATGGCTCATGGGATAGAGAGTTCGTCTTCCAATTTACCAAACCGGGTTCGAATCCCAGCGATATCAGGTCGATACGAATTCCGTACCCGGCTCACAGTGATAACGTGAAATATCCTCAGTGGTAGATGGATCATGAGTTAGAGTCCCCTTGCCATCAAGCTAACCGGGAGAGGTTCTCGTGGTCTTCCTCTCTATGTAACGCAAATGTGGGTTAGTTCTATCAAAAAGTCCTCCACGAAGGCAAATTTCTCCCAATACTCGATCCAGGAGTTTCCTTGTCTTCTGGATTGGGTTCAAAATTACAAGGCTACGGAGTTGAACATTAGTAGTCGTAAACCCATTCAATTGGGTCGGCTGTTCAACGACGGTTATAAAAAAAACCTCATAACAACAGTATCGAACTGCGATATCTTAGTGGTAAAGGTACTAAGCTTTCATTGAGAAAGACTAGGGTTCGATCCCAATCGGCGGCTTGAAGCCCACTCAGCTTCAGATCGGTGGGTAAAAGCTTGTTTAAAAAGTGAATATGGTGGTGAGCAATGTTGACATGATAATCCAATTTGATGCCATTGTCCACGTAATTGTAAAACCTTAAACGCCATGACCACAAGGCCCACAATAGGCTACGGCGGGATTGCTTTACTTTTACATAATACGGTTCTAAGTTTAGTCATTTTCTGCTGTAAACTATTCTTTCTTGTAATTCATTAAATGTTAACACCTTATTCGAAGTTGCTCCACACTATGGTTCAAGACATAAATTTAACATAGATTTTTTTTTGAGAGTGAATAACTGAAATCTCTTACTTTGAGGTAAATGAATCTCTTACCATGTACCTGAATCGAGTACCTGGATCTCTTAAATTTGAACAAAACTTCCTAATTTTTTAAAAGCCTATTTATCTTCATAAATTATTCAGAAAAATTTAAGGTGCACTAAAAGCAAATAACGTTTTACTTGAAACAATTTTCCTGAAAATCAAACTGCATACTGCGTATAAATAACGCTAAATTTGAATTTAACTTATGTGTTAATGTTTTATTTGTATGCACTTGAAATAAAAGTTTATATACTGATATTTTAACTGCCTATGATTTCATTATTTCAAACTTCTTATGCCTAAAGTCTATAACATATTTAAAATTGCTCATCATTATGAATATTTAATTTTTTTAA
The DNA here is from genome assembly GCF_043381705.1 of Parasteatoda tepidariorum. NCBI lineage: Eukaryota > Metazoa > Arthropoda > Arachnida > Araneae > Theridiidae > Parasteatoda > Parasteatoda tepidariorum. The sequence goes on from NC_092206.1 coordinate 16,670,167, forward strand.
AATATTTAAAAAAACGAGAAGGCTAAACTCCCCAACAATTATGGTTGCCATTTATTCGGCTTTTCGCAGTTGATTTAAAAAAAAAAAATCTGTAGGTTGTAGATCGGTTCACATGGTATTTTTTACAACAAGTTCATCAGTTGATAATTCTCAAACTAATAATCGAATCTTAATTTGTTTTATTTAATCATTCTCCTTTTATATTTCGCTGCGCGCCTTCGTAATTACAAGTTTCGAAGTCATATAATTTTTTCACGACTAAACAAAATGCAACGTTAAGGGTAATGAGCATAGGTAATAATACCAAGGTAATAATTTATTAAAAGCTATTTTTTAATACAGAGAAGGATACAATAATTTCCAGGCAAAATTATTTTTTTTACCTTTCCCTTCTTTATATTAGATATTTATTAAAATGTTTACAATTTAAGATCGCTGTGCAACGAATTACTTCCCAAAACTAATTAGAACAAATTTCATTATTCAAAACTGCAAGTTTTATTGTTCAACAATAGCGGATTTAATTGTGTTTACTAATTAGGCGTATGAAGAATAATGCCGTAAAAATAATTTTTTAACTGTACGGAAGAGTATTGCACAAATGAAATATAGCTTTGAGACTGGAATCCAGATGATGCGAATGTAAAGAACTAGTTAAATTAGTCTCCCCACATTTAATGCGACCATTTGCTAAGAATAGTTAGCTCTGCAATTTTACAGTCATCAACTTAATGACATAAGTACCTAGTTAAGCTTACTCTTAGCCACAAATCAACGCTTTGTTGATTTTCTCTTAAGTTTTCGTGTAAAATAACATTCTCTCCCTTTTTGAAAATGAACATTCACTTTATTTCAATTTGTGAAAACAAGATGTTTCGTACGTTCCATATAAATATCTCTTATATAAGAAATATTTATTCTGCTAGTGTGCATTTAAATGTATATTAATCAAATTGAAATAGATTTAAAATGATTAATCACACTGGGGAACGAATTTTTTATTGCATTTATACTAACTAGGAGGCTTCGCCCCCTGCTCGCTGTCGCTCACCAAGCCCCGGAACTGCTTTCGCAGTTCATATCGGATTGCTTCGCAATCCAATGCTCGCTTTGCTCGCTCATTGGATACGTTCTTAACGTCTAGCTTTTGTATACTTTTTTGAATACTGATGTTCTGAAAACTTTTCAATGTAGAAAATTCTAAACCTGTACATTTCAATATTAATTTGAAATTGCAAACAGTTCACATATTTTTCTTAATCACACCATTCTAAATTTCAGTTGTTGAGAAAAGTAACTGTTGTAAGTTTTGTTTCAAAGTCATTCCCACCAGAGGGCTAAAGCCATATGTTGTAAAACAATATGAAATAGTAGACTGCCACTGCAGGCCGGATGTAAAGCGTCGGCTTCGATGAAGATAATTTTGTGCTTTTAATTCTCTGAAGGGCGCCACCCTAATAATATGGAATTTGTAAAATAAATGTAGATATTTTTGATTGTTGATGAAGCCCATCATTTTGTGTTTTCATCAGTGTTCAGAAGCAGGAAAGCTATAATTTTTTAATTTTATCATAAAAATATAAAATGCATAAAAAACAAAGAAAAGAGTAAGAAAATGAGTATAGTCATAGAAAAAGTAAAAATTATAATATAGTATTTGTTGGTTAAAATAAAACTTTTTGTTTAAGTCATTGCTAACAATTCAAATTTCTCCAAGGCAATTCTAAAGTATAAATTAAGGTAGTATTGTTAAGTTGAAGCACAATATTTTTAGTTTTGATGTCAACAATACAATTCAATTTTTCACAAAAACGATTGTTTCCATTGTTAAGTTCAATGTCAACAATTCAAATTTTTCTGAGGCAACTCTTAATCTCTAAATATTATTTTTTATGTACGCATTTCTAAATGTCAGTATTCAACCACAAAACAACTCCTCAAATTTAGCATGAAGTTGTAAAATGTAATGAAAGAGGGTCATAGCAATAATGAAAGTAGAAGTAAAGTTAGTACTCTAAAATTAAAACAATATTTTTAATTAATGAGCCAAGTTCTTCAAAAAGCAGTTGTAGAAGTAGGTTGATTATTTAAAACTTTTTTCTTTAAGAACACAATTGTTAATTTGGGCATTTGGCGTTACAACACTTATAGAATTGAAGGATTTGTTGCGTCAAGCGCTCAGGTATCATAATTGTGATCTAGTTGCGCTTCTATGTCATTTTGATTTATGTTGCTAAGTTAACATTCAAAAAATTCTATGGCTGGCAACAGCTTTTTTATTTTTTAAGTTGCTCATTTTTATTTCTTTTAGAATTCGTTATTTTTTTAGCGAAATGTTTTTTAACCTAACATATTTCTTTGCCGACTGATTTATGAAGAAAATAAAGTAAATATTTAACTGTTGTGAAAAGAATCTTATTTAGTTGTACAAAGTACTTCAGCCAAAATTTGGGAGCCACGTATGAGAATTATATACATTAGATCAGAAACACATCATTAAAAGGTAGAATGCTTTGGTGTTTTCAAAACAAAGCAAACGTTGCCACCGATGGAAAAGAAATACAGCCAAAATTTGGGAGCCACGTAAGAGAATTATATATAATAGATACTTGATTTTGTCTAATTCGGATGTGGGGATCTCAAATCTAAAAGTAGTTTTGCTCCTGAAACTTCAGTTTTTTTAAAAAAGTACATTTTTATTCCATATTTTGTTGAATTTCATAATTTTAAAAACGTTATATATTACAAGGATTCACATAAATCTTAGGAGAAACTTTTAGGGGAGTTATAAGTCAGTTTAAGAAATGCAAGAAAAAAGTGTCATTGTCCGCGACAAGGGGGACTTCCCTATTTTAAACTTTTGAAAAGCATACGAAGAAACAGTTGGTAGCAGGAAGCGCCCCTTGCGGCTTATGACGACATTTCGGGGCATGGGTTCCCACGCAATTTTAATCCTTACGATGATTTCTCTAGAAGTTGGTCGAAGCATTTATGTGATTGCCTGTTATATACAACGTTTATAAATTTGTACATTAAATTTGTACAATAGACTGAAAATATCATTTAAAAAAACTGAAGATCGGAGAATTTGAAAATTTGAAATCAGCAACGTGAAAATATCTGAGATTCACTTGTAATACCTGTTCAAAATTGCTCTTATGTAAAGCATGATTATATAGCGGCGCTTCTGAATATTGTATGCTATAATATAGTCAAATATTTGAACTATTTGAACTGTATAAACGTATCTTTACAACGGGTTCAGGGTAATATAGTGACAAGCCACACTTATTTCAAATGCGTTATTTTGATATTAAACCGTGATATTTAGTATTGTTTCGAAATAATTATTTAACAAATTTTTGGAAATTTCACTAAATGACAGTATAAAGCACAGAAATTAGCTATTACCTACAAGAAAATACCGCCATACGAAAATGTTTTGATATAAATGTATGTAATAAAATAATTTGACTTGAAAAATTGGCAAAATACAAAACTTCAGCGAAATTGATCGAATAGTTCCTGAGTAATTACGACATAAAAATCGCACTTTCTCTGAAAAAACGTACTTTTTTTTTAAAAAAAAGACGTATACCTAAAATTCGATTACTAAAGAACTATTCGATTGTTTTCACTCGAATTTTTATTTTGCTGTGCAAAATTACATTCTTTAAAATGATGTAAAAAATTGTATATTTTGCAACTTACTATATTTCTCAACCATTATTAAATGAAATAATAAAAAATAATAAATATTTACTAAAAATTATTTTTTAGCACAGAACTTCATAATTGTGCACAAAAAACTTTCAAAACTTTGTGCAAAATATGCAAAAATTTCCTCCTGACTAAATTATTGGGACCATATTTTCTAGATTGCGCCTACTGCTATATTTTGAGAGTCAGAAATTCAAATCTGTCGAAGAAAGGTAGGTTTAATCAAAGAAATTACATTTTTGTGCCAAATTTTGTAATTTTAAATGTGTGCAAATATAACGAAATGCTCAAAAAGTAAAATTAATATTAACGGGGCCCAAACCTTGGACCGCTCTCCTGGCCAAACTATTGGGACCCCCTATATTTTGGGGATCAGAAATCTTAATCCGTTGAAAAAAAAGATTAAGTTTATTCAGATTACGTACGTTTTTGTGTCTGATTTTATTACTTAAAATATCGTCTGCTCTAATTAATAAGCATATTTCAGATCATACACTGGAACCATTAAAATTAAGCCCTGCAACGTGAAGATCCGAACATTAGATCAAAAGTTATTCAGAGTTCTTTTTTTGCCCATTGTATATAATATATGCATAAGATTGCAAAAATTATAAAACACAAAACCTTTCCGGGTTTTAATTATAATTATTAGTACTATCTGCTCATTTTTCTCTTATTTAAAATAGTAATCATTTTAATTTTTATGAATGACTATTTAATTTCCGGTACGATTGAGTTTTCATTAAAATCATCGAAACGAAAAGAATCGTATGATGTAAGAGATTGCATTAGTAATGTAGAAAAAAATAAAATTATATTTTATCGTCTTTTTTAACTATAATGTAATTCTTTACTAAATATCACGAATACATAGGACTTCTTAAACTATTTGTTACTTTCTAAAAGGTTTTATCATTTTATGAAACTAAGTTTTAACCTTAACTTTTTATCTAAAAGAACTATCTTCAATTCAAAAATGGCAAACTTTTATACATTTATGAAGCAATGTTGTCTACTTATTATGGTATTCATAAAAAGTCTTTTAAAAGGATAAAAGTTTAGAACTGCGGATGTATGCCATTTTTCTATCATAAACATGAATTTATTCTTTTATTTATAAGGATATTCGTTTCAGCTTATTTTTAAAACGTCAATTCAGGCTAATCTTATTTTTTTTTAGTCAAATAAAAGTTTTCTCTCATAATGTCAAAAAATTTTATACATTTTTATAAAGAATTATGAAAAATCCAATAAATAGTTCACGAAACTTAGAATTAAATCATATAATGATACCAACAATCTACGAATTCATTATAGGTTAAACAATCTGATTACCATATAGTAATATGACCTGAATTTTTTTTTAGATTATTTCAGGTTTAAGAATTCAATAAAAAGCTTTTAAGGTAAAGCATGTCAAAATTTAGCTTTTAAAATAAAGCAAGACTAAATTAAGCTTTCAAGATAAACAATGTCTAAATTTAGCTTTCAAAATAAATGAAGCCTAAATTTAGCTTTCAAATTAAATAAAGATTGAATTTTCCTTTTTAGATAAATCAAGCCTAAATTTAGCTTTCAAAATAAATCTAGATTAAATTTAGCTTTCAAAATAAATAAAGATTGAATTTTCCTTTTTAGATAAATCAAGCCTAAATTTAGCTTTCAAAACAAATCAAGCTTAAATTTAGCTTTCAAAACAAAGATTGAATTTTCCTTTTTAGATAAATCAAGCCTAAATTTAGCTTTCAAAATAAATCAAGCCTAAATTTCGCTTTCAAAATAAATCAAGCCTAAATTTCGCTTTCAAGATAAATCTAGATTAAATTTAGCTTCCGATATAATCCTGATCAAAACTCATCCAACACGAAAAATCGGCACTAAGACAAGTTTCGAGTCTATTTCCTGTTTCTTCTTAGTATTTTTTTTTAATTTTTGCTTTAAATCTAAAAAACATTCTTTCCTTACCTTCTGGAAGCATTTGGGGGCACGAAGTATCCAGTCTGACTGGCATTTCCTTTAACGATTCGTTAAATTTATGTTATTATGTAACGCTATTCTCTTATTTCTTGGCTTGAATATCAGCATTTAACTCCATAAGTGTTTTCGTTTTTGATATCAATTTTAACAATGGTTCTAAAAAGTATATATTATGAACAGTGATTACGGAATACCTTTCGCACTCAGGAAACAAAATTTATATATATATATATATAT
>NC_092206.1:16676842-16725669 GCF_043381705.1 Parasteatoda tepidariorum
AATATAAAGCAATGCAATACTTGTTCTACGTTCATTAAAGTTCGACAAATATGTTTTATATCCAAAAATAACAAAAAAAGGAAAATATATTGACTCCAAAACATTTTCATTTTTTATAGAAACTTAAATGAATATAACAACTTCCATCTCATAATATTACTAAATATCAGAATTACAGTGGATTATTAAATTTTTTTTTTAATATTTTGAAATGTAAACGAGCGTCTCTTGTCTGTAAGCAAATTTTTATATCAGGAGAAGCTTCTTTCAACGTCTACTGATGTTATTGGTGAGTACTTGAAAAGGACGGTCACACTTACTGACAATTCTCCTTCAATTTGAAAAGATGTTGCTTCACCTGTTAATATCCTAGAAATTTTCTTCATTGTTTGGAAGCCAGTGTAAAAATAAAAAATTATAAAAAATAACGAAAATTAGAAAAATTTAACAAAAAATTTAAAAAATGTTTTAAAATGCAAAATACGCCCCAAAATTTTAAAGAAAATGCCCTATAAATCTCAAAAAATGCTCTAAAGGACAAAGAATGTCTAAAAATGCAAAAAAATGCAAATGTCATCAAAATCCGGGCCTTAAACATTAGCTTTGAATTATTTAAAAACTAATACTATAGAAGAATATAATTAATATTTTGTCTAGTGCTTAGTTTATTCCATTGACCAAGGTTGTAGGGTTAGTTAAGGTTTGATGGTCATAGAGGAGAGATGACTAGCTTATAGAGATATTTGTGAATATAAGGCAGCAAATTCAGTTTCGCAGGAAGAAGTTTTACTTGTTTATCAATTTGGACAAAGCTTTGCTTTGTGTTGGTTTATTTCATTTAGGTTTATTTTATCAGTCTAATAATCAAATGTTTTATGTGAATTAAGTTTTTTTTTGTACTTACTGAAAATATACATAGAACATATAGTACAATTTTAGTTTCTGAGTAAAGGCCAAAGGAATTTAACAGTGAAATGAGGCTATAAATTAAATGGCCATCTCATCTTCAACTTTACGAGAGATGACCACTTTCCTTTAATGCGTTTTGGCATATCAAAGACTGAAATCCTTAAAAAAAATTTAAAAAGTGCTAAGAAAAGCGAAATCCTCATAAAAACATCCACCACTGCACTTATTATGTTTCCAAATAAATAAATTTAGTCGTGAAATCATGGTTAGCGTTTGGTTTCGTAATTTTAAAATGAAAGCTTATACAAATTATATCCTCAGATTTTTTTTTTAATTACAATATTATAAGGCTTATTTTCAAATTTATTGTAAGACATTACGAACCCTGTGTGTTTCATTCCGATGCAACAGACTTTACCTATTATCTGTTAGAATCCTATAATTAACCACATAATTTTAAAGAATGTAATTTTAAATTATACAAAATTTGAACGAAATCGCTCAAATAGTTTACGAGAAATCGTATTTTAAAAACGCTATATAATTTTTTAGCATTCGATTTCTCAGGAATACGTTTTTGTGTTGTATTCCTTTCCTATTTCCGGATTTGATTTCAGAAAAAGTACGTTTTTGTGTCTGATTTCGTATCTTAAAATATCTTTAAGACTAATTAATTATTACATTTGAGATCAACCCCTCGAACCATTTAGATTGAGTTTTAGAAGGTGAAGATTAAAAGTTATTTATGATGGTCCGTTTTTTATTTTGCACACTGTACCAACTTTTTAAAAAATATAGTAATTTTTCGAATATTATGGATTAAATCTTTATATTAAATGTTATTTATCTGATTCCTACTTGTTTTCCATGCCAAAATACATTTTTTACAGCTTATCGTAAGTTTCTCATGACTAACTGCAATGTAAAGAATAATTTTCCTTTTCCGTTACTGAATAGGGTATCTCACCTCGACATTAAGGAGGAATGACCACTTGAATTTTTTCCTTTCAAACATAGAAAATATTTGCCGAAAATTTTGAAAAGTTTAGTGTACTGTAAATTAGATTTTGTATAATAGATTCTTCTGTTTACTTATTTTTCAAGATAAAATTCAGTTCTTTCAGCTTAATGCAAGTTTTTCATAGTTAACCGTCTGAAATGTGTTATCTTTCATATTTTAACTTCACTTTTCCTTACATGACCATGTCACCTCGACATTAAGGTGAGATGACCACATTTTAGTTCAATTTCACGTAACTTTTTTCAGATTTTGTTCTGAATATTATTTTGCTCCAGGGGCGGATCCAAAAATTTTTCCTAGGGGGGGTGGTCAGACTCAGATACCCCCACAATAAATACTTTTTATAAAAAAAAATTTTTTTTATTATTTTTTTGAAAAAAAAACTGAGGGTTTTAACGCTAATCTTCTCATTTATTTTTTTCATAATGAGCAATAGAACAATACATAAATAATTCAAGTATTCAAAATCTTTAAATAATAAATGTAATTCGTTTTTTAGAAACTTTGCCAAATCTGTCAATGAATTTTCAACATCCAAATCAATTTCTAGATGTATTGTTTACATATAATTTCGATGCGCGTTCGGCGCGCTTCAACATTATTAATATTTACAATGAAACTATGACGAATTTCGTTTTAATCTTTTGGATTATGATTCTTGAAACAGTGAAGAACATAATTAGATGGAAAAAAATCGATTTTTCCTACCTATCTAATTTTAAAATATTTTATTTCTTTTGTAAACTACTAAAAAAATTTCATTTTTAAAAAAAAAGTTTGGGGAGAAGGGTGGCGTCATGCCCCTATGACCCCCTCCCCCATCGCTGGAACCGCCACTGTTTTGCTCTCTGTTCAAAATATATAGTGTATGCATGAGAATTTAAAATATGCATGAACATTTCTTGTATATCTATTCTTAGTACTTTTATTTCGATTTGAAAAAACTATGGCCAATCCTAAACTTACCCTTATACACAAACTCTATAGAGCAAATAAACTTGAAAAAAAAGCTCTGAGCTTTTTTTTTTTTTTTTTTTTTTTTTTTTTTTTTTTTTTGAGAAGAGTAGGTTTTTTTTTATAAATTTTTGTCCACCTCTCAACTTGCAACAATTAAAAAAAAAATTTTTTTTAAAGTTTCTATGCTTACTTTGCATGCTTCTTTTAAATATATTGATTTAGTGCATAATACATAAATAATTGGAAATTAAAAAATTACAAAGATATTCAAATACCTTAATGAACTGCAAACTTTTTTCATTAATTAAAACTAAAGATGTTTTTATTTTAAACAGAAATCAAGCAATTTCACAAATGCTTGAATCTCTTCCTTGTAATTTTATTAAAACATTTACATTATTTAGGCTTAGAAATTTATTCGTGACGCCGCTATGCATAGCCATTTCTCTTACAACACTGTATCCTTTTGAAATGGAGAAAAGTTCAGTTGTTGAGTTATTAAGATGGATAATACGAACGACATTGCTGAGTTGAAAACAACGCTGCATAATTTGTCTTCTCCATTTACGAACCCGTGTCTCCAGATAAAGAAATGCCCGGATTTTATCGTATTTCAACAGTTCTTCATAAGAGAAACGTCGTTAAGATGTCCGCTATCCAGAATGATGAATGGAAATGATATTTAAAAAAAAAGAAGTATCCAGTTAAATAAGATTAATTTATATAATTCTTCTAAACTATTTGTCAGTATGTTAAGTTCAGATGTATGGATATAGGCGACGACCATATGGAATGAAGGATTCTCTGTGTAGATTAATCTTTTTAACAATTTTAACCAAAATCATTGAAAATTCGAACAATTAATTAGAAAATTCGAACTACTTCTAAAAAAACTACTTCCAAATAAGGAAATTAGAACTACTTCTTAAAAATCCACCGTATCTTGAGATTGATCAATTAAACTCGTACAGATTTCAAGGTGGGTTCAACTGTCGTTGCGTGATTGAAAAATTCGGCTATTTGCAAAAGTCCACGGCATTTCGCAACGCTCCGGACCAATTTGAAAAGTTTTCAATGTTTTCTAATCTGTTCAATGTTTTTCTAAGCCTATCACATTCAGCCTATGCGTTTTTAGGTTAATTAGGATATATGTGAATAATGACTTAGATTGCAACTTAGATTAGCAAATTTTTTATATGATATTGCTTAGGCTTATTGCAGTGGACCTCAATCAGCCCTTAAGGTCAAGTTTAGCTCATCTGAAGCCAGCTCTGTCATACGCTCATTTGAAAATGGCGCAAAACGTCAATTTGGTGAAAAGTCACAGTTTTGTAAAACTGAAAAGCGTTTGTGGTCTAATTTTTAATATTTAAAAACTTTCTCCATTGCTGCATTACTTGAGCTAAAAAACTTTTTTCAGAAGCTGAGAATATTTTAATAATTACTAAACTGAGAGATTTTAATAATTTTCATGTAGGTAGAAAAATGTCCATAAATTGGCGATTTTTACAAAGGTTTTAATAAATTTTAAAATATTTAAGTTATTTGTCTGTTCTAAAACCCAGATAATTCTTCATTCTGGCAAGATTTGTATAGTTTAAAATCGTCACGCCTTTAAACTATGGCCTTTTTTCATTTACCTTGGCGACAGAACTTTGAAAAACAGCGTTATATTCTAGTCTTATTTTAAGGTACCTGAAATAAATGAGGATAGTTGAGCAATTATAACTTACTTTGAATTAACCTGAAAGTAAATAGGCTCATTGCAAAAGCCTAAAAAGCGTCGGGCTACACGGAAAATTTATTGCAAAATGACAGCGACTATTTGCTAAGATCCGGTTAATTAGGACATATTTCCAATTAGTTTACGAGACATATTTTGCCTTGCAATATAAAAATCAACGTGAGAATTCAAAATTGAGACTTTTACATATTTGGCATTTTTGTATGAGCTACATATGGCAAAAAAAAAAATTCTTTCAAAAACTTTTTTTTATTATTATTTTTTAAATTCCATTCTAGCATTCAAACATTAGCCATAGAAAGGAAATAGTTTTCAAGCTATTTTTAGCGCAACCTATTGTGAAACACTTATGTTTTTACAATTGCATTGCACTATTAAGTGTCTTGATCTCTTAACAATTTTATTCGAAATCTATGAAAATCTGAGCAATAATATAGTATATTAAAAATTTAACATGTGAATCTTGGGATTGATAAAAAAAGATTGTTTAATCCAAAACGTGGCAAGCTCAGTGCACATCATTCGATAAGAGAGGACACATAGTTTATTTTTATAACTTTTTGCATACCAAAAATCATTTGAAACTTTTTTATGCTAAAATGTAAATGATAAATTAATATATTACTATTCTTGATATATTAATGCTAATGATAAATTAATGCTAAAACTATAAATAACCATATGCTAGAAAATATATATATATTTTTTTAGAAAAAAAAACTTTTTTAAGTAGTCTAACAGATGCAGAACATCTATATCGCTAAAAATAAGAGATGATACTTTGCAAATTTTTCATCACGTTTTGCAATGCAGTAATCATTTAAAACATGTTCCAAATTAAAAAAGGGAGCATCAATTTGTCTGAAAATGCCCATATATGTCAAGAATATTAAATGACAAAAATTGAAGAATGTTTTTAGTTCTCAACATGCAAAGTTCAGAGAATATATATCTCTACTATAAATGAGGGCATTTTGCAAATTTTTTTATAATTTTTTGCTGTGGGGAAGTCAATTGAAACTTATTTTATATTAAAAAGTGAGCGTCAATATGCTTGAAAATAATAGTGTATGTCACAAAATATTTTTTTAAAAAAAATTTATAAAAAAATAAAAAATAAAAACTTACTCACTTTAACAGATGCAAAATAATGCACATAACGCACTTGCTTAGTTCAACACATAACTTAAATGGATTTTTTTATTTTATATCCGTCGTTGAACAGCCGTCTCAATTTTGGGTTTACGACTACTAATATTCAACTCCGTAGCCTCGTAATTTTGAATCAATCCAGAAGACAAGGAAACTCCTAGATCAGTACCCCCTGAGGTATTGATTTATAATGGGAACATGGAAGACTTTGCGACTCGACAGATTTAACGTGCATCAGTCACCATTTACTACACGGGGAGTCTTCGGCTGGCCTGGGATCGAACCTACGAACTCATGGACATGGGCCTAGTGCCCTACCAACCAGGCCATCCCGGCCCCAACTTAAATGGATTGAAAAGAATATGAACAAAGCTCAGGTAGTCGAAATGAATGACGCATTTGAAAAAAGTGGACAAATGAAAGCTCAAGAACATAATGGGCTCTAATTAAACTAGGCATAGCACAAAATGCTCGTTTTCAATGTCTGAAAAAAAGTAGCCAAATGAACTTTGGGAAAAAGAACGCAAAACATTAATTTGCTTACTTTTTTAAATGATACTAATAGATTTTAATCATTAGCTAAAATACAAGCAGTAGTCTAAGTAAAGAAAATCATATGTTACATCTTATTTCATTTTTTTTTTCAAACGCGCATTTCGAATTCTATAAATTTTTTTATACTCGAAATTTTGACATATGTACCAAACTAAGTTCACTAAAAATGTACTAAATATCAGATCTTAGTTTATCAATCGCTCAAATTAAGAGAAATGATTGTCGAAAACTTTCAACAGTTTAATGAAACAAACAAAATTATTTTTAACATTTCAAGTATAACTGCCAATTTTGAAGCAGAATAACCAGACATTAATGCCCCGTTGTTTATATTATAAAGAAAAACTTACCGAAAACTTAAATACAATCTTAGCGCACATAAATCATTAAGATGACACATAAAACATTTCTATTAATTTATATATTTATTTTATAAACATTCACCTAAACTATACGCTGTAAAAAATATTGAATAGGAAAGATAAAATATGAAATAAGTATGGGTTAAGAGTTCGATCATCAATTTTCGTTGACAAATTTATATCCGCAAATCGGAAGTCTTTCATCAAATAAACGTTTCAAGCTGACTTCGACAATAATATTGATAAGAACTACAATAATTAAAAAAAAAAAGAGTCTGAGACTAAGTTGCTGATCTTAAGAAGGTATGATTAAGATAGGTTGTGTTTATAAAAAATTTTATAATAAATTTAAGTTTAAATCATAAAAGAGTAAACTATATGTTACATTGAAATAAATTTTAAATTTATTATTGTGACGTATTCAAAACAATTTCAATTGTCATATACGTGAAGATTTTTATTCTGCGTAAAGAGAAATTTGAACGAAGGAAAAATAGTTTAGTTTATAAATTTCTTATTAAGAAGCTTTTATAAGAAATTCATAATAATATTAAATTCAAGCACTAGCACTTGGAATACATTTCTTGAACAACAAGGAGCTACAAAACACGCTCTAGCGGTTTGTTGCTCCGGTTCATTAACTGAATTTGGTTCATTAAAACTGGTTCATTTACTAAATTTGCGCTGACTAGCTGCAACCACAACAACCACCATCACAGAATCACAGGACCAAGCAATGCCCAAACTAGTTTCCAGAAGGCCGAGAGTCTCGGACGAGTTAGACTGCTATATATTCCCAGCTATATATTTATAATACGGCTGTATATTTAACTTTACAAGGTCAACCCATCCATTTACAAAAACATCGTACCTAAATAAAAACAGCAACATTTTTCACCAAAAAACTCTCCTGTACAATTCGAAAATGTGGCTTATTATTATATAACTCCAGCCGCAAGCCTTACGCGCCGACTGTGACAAACGTGCCAGCATGAAACGTTACCAATCAGGGTAAAAAAAATAAAACTGGAAACAGAACAAATACCTTAGACGGCATTATAATGGTTTTATTTATTTAATTTGCTTATCTCAAAATAAAAATTATATAATTACACTTTGAACTAACATTGATTATATATTCGTAATTAGATTAACATCGATTAAAATGAAAACAAAATAAATTCTGGCAAATTATCATTGTCAACGATTAAGCTACCGTGTTTTATTTATTTTCCTCTTGATTTTGATTTTGTTCAAATGCTTTACTCTCCCATCCCGAAGGGCTTAGGTATAATAATTATTCTGATTCATGATTTGAAATGAGTCAGTTAAAAGATTTCCCTGAAAGAGCCATTTAAGGTACAAACTAAATAAAAATGTTAATAATAATTTTAAAATTTTTGTATTACTTTAAACTAAACGTAATACAAAAATTGTATTACTTTAATTACTTTAAACTATTACTTAAACTAAATTTTAAGTTTTTAAAAAAAAAAATAAAATTAGAAAGTTTAATGAGACGAAAAAATGGTTTATAATATGTAACCCAAAAATGTTCTTCGCGTATCTAGAATAAAAAATACTGAAATAAAGTTTTCTTTAAAAAAAATTATTCTAGGCGCACGGGTGTGCATAAAAGGTTTTGGGATTACTCAGTTAAAGAATTGGCTACAAAATTTCAAATATCTTTTCTAACTCTAAACTAGCTTCACTGTCGTAACTCTAAATTTTGAAGATTCTGAAACCGAATAAATTATAAAATGAAAAAAAAAATATATTATAAATTATGTATTTATGATTACAATATTGTAGTTTTTAAGAATTAAAATTTTATTTTATTTTATAACCATCGTTGAACAGCAGACCCAAATTTGGGTTTACGACTACTAATGTTCAACTCCGTAGTCTTGTAATTTCGAACAAAATGCAGAAGACAAGGGAACTCCTGGATCAAATATTGGGAGAAATTTGCCTTCCTGGAGGACATTTTTTGATGGAACTAAACCGCATTTGCATTACATGGAGAGGAAGATCACGAGAACTTCCTACTATTAGCCTTACAGCAAGGGTACTCTAACTCGTAATCTGTCTACCACAAAGGATATTTCACTTCAGCACTGTGGTAGGTGCGAGCCGGGTGCGGAATTTGAATTTCAGCCATCGCTGGGATTACGAACTGCTCTATTCCCTGAGCCACCAATTGAAGAATCCCCAAAAATTGAAGATTTCAAGAAAAACTTAGGTTACTGCACAAACTAGTAACAATTGTTTTTTGCACAATATAGAAAATATACAGAGTGATGATTAATCACCGTCCTTAACGCGTATATTTGAAAAAATCCTTGTTGAAAAAGCCAGTAGAGAAAATATGCACGTTAGGTGTCATAAATTAGTGCTTAAGTAAGGATAAAACAAATCTGAAAGACAAAGGAAAATAAAAGGTACCTGTCCATTTTTACAACAATGAGATTAGATAGCCATCTGTTGCATTTACTAAGTTTTGAAAAATCAATAACGTTAAAAATCGGTGGTCCTTTCTGCGCGCAAAATCATTTTATGGGCATAAACAATTCTTTCTCCGTGGTCTTCAACTCTTATCAAAATTTGGCGACTCACTAATGAGGAAAGCAGGTTTAAAAATATCAATGCCCGAAGAAATTACTAAAAATTATGATTGCATTTACTCCATAGTTCCTTACTAAAATTTATAACTAATATTCACACCAGCAATGAAAATGTAATGACCTAATAGGACCACCTAGGTATACATTAAGTGGTCCGAAATTTTAATATGGTAGACAAACTTCAGAGAAAAGCTTTACAATTACATAATTTTTGTCAAGATACACATTATTAACTGTCATTTATTACATTTTAAAGCTGATAAGGTTCATTACTCCTTAATGATTGAATATTAAAATCAAAAGAAAGCTAAAATAATGTTAGTAAACAGATTTGAAATACAGATTAAATTGTTGAGACCAAATAAATAAATGAAGAAAACGGGAAAAGTAGGAACTAAAATATTTTATCAAAAATTAATTATCTAAAAATTATAGAATTCTAAATATTGTGAATTCTAAAGAGTTAAAAATAATGTTTTACTCATGAACAATTATACTGTCATTACATGAGTGCAAAGCACGGCACCAATTGCAAATTTGAAATTTCAACATTTAAATTTAAAAATATTTGTACAAAACATTTTCTGTTATTCCTTTTAAAACATAAATGAACTAAAATCTGATCTACTCGTAGAATAATGAAATTAGTACAATAATTTTTGTAAATGCAAACTAATAATTAATTATAAATTAATAATAAAAATTATAATTATTAATTAATTAATAATTAATTAGTACAGCAACTTTTTTTAAAAATTCGAATCAAAAAACTATTTTTCGCTACTATATTTTGTAACTTCCAAACTTATTTCACGATTACAATTTTGTCGCCCATGCGTATGATTTTAGCAACAATTATAGAACGTATGGCGACAATTTTCGTCATAATGATGTGATCCCCAATTTTAACAAGTAATCATGATTTGATGTAATGTTAAACAAAACAAAACAAAAAGGAAAGAATCTTGCTTTACACAATAATTCGACTTATCAAAGGAAATTTAAAAAAAAAAAAAAAAGTGCTGTTTAGTATTAATAAAAGCGATTTTTCTGCTTCCAGCAATGTATTATGAAAGATTGACAGCTCGATAATGTCACATGAATTTTTCATCCATTTAGTTCGGTGACAGAGGATGAAATTTATAATTTCCTTAGATTAATATAAGATAATCATGGATGATAATTTTTCATTACGCGCGAAAAAAATTTGCTGATATGCGCGATGATTCTTATAAAAACAGATGGCCAGCTTCAGATTCACTTAAACAAAAACACTGAGTAGTTTTTTTCGTCTAAAAAAAAAAATGTTTTGTTTTGACCCGTATGTCAAGCGCAGGTCTGTTTAGCAGACCCCACGTGTTTACGTTATCTCTGACTCACAACAGTTAGCTATAAAATAAACAGTTTTATATCAGGAGAAAAAATTTTGAAGGTTGAAAAAAATCGTGAGAGAATTGACTCTCTTCCTGATTTTCAAATGGAGTTTACGAACGATGAAAAAGTTATACGTTTGAAGCAGGACTTCTCGCACTCACTCATTTCAGTTCGGGTCGGTTTTTCACATGGAAAATTTACATTTTTAATCTTGATTAAAAACAATCATAATTTAAGATAATTTTAAGCTTGATTATAAACAATTATAATTTTAAGCTTGATAATTCAAGATAATATTAATCTTGATTGTAAAGAATCATAATTAAAGATCATAATTCTAATCTTGATTATAGACGATCATAATTTAAAATTATAATTTTTATCTCGATTATAGATAATTATAATTTAAGATTAAAATAATAATATTGATTATAAACAACCATAATTTAAGATTATAATTGTAGTAATTGTAATTACACCTAAATTGAACAACGGTTGTACGCAAAAATGACCCTATGGTAACAAATGATGATAATTATATATAATTTTGATAACACAAATAGTTTTATTCATAAACAGTTACAGTAATTGCATGCAATTCAAGACAAAACCAGATTAAGTAAAATCGCAGTCAATTACGATTTGTCTAACTATGGTATGTAAATGTAACATGTTACATCAGTACTCCCCAACTTTTTTAATGCAGCTGACCGGTCACTAATTTACAATCCAGCGGCTTTTAACGACTCGCTTTTTAATTTTATTTTTTTAAGATCTTGGCTGCTGTTGGTTCCAATTATAATACAAAGTTTTATTTCTTTTAAAATTTCTTCATCCGAACTAAGACAATGTCTTGCCATTGTCTTAGTTAATCATTTTTTATTATTTTTTTTTAAAAAAAATTACTAAATAAGGGAACGGGTCGTTAAATTTCGCAGGATTGGCAAATTCGCAGCCAGGTCAACGTTTGATAATTTTATCATACTATAGGTATCATAATATGCGCATCATAATATAGGTCACAAATATACATATCATAATATAGGTCATAAATATAGGTAGTTCAAATAAAGATTATCTTATCAAATATTCAAATGTAAGATTGCAGCCAATCAACAGTAACGTATCAAATTAATAGTGCAAAAGTATTTTTTTTAATCGAATGTAGCATTCGAAAGAAGAAAAAAAAAAGAGTTGAGTGCGGTTATGCTGCTCCAAAAGTAAACAAGTACTCAAAGAAACAAAATAAGAGGATGCTAAAAACTTTGTCTAATGTAACAAAAAGAAAAAAAAAGAGAAAGGAAAAATCAGGAAACAAACTTTTGAACTTTGTCGATGTGCTAGGCATTAAAGTGCATTGTAAAATACAGAATATTAAAAAGGGAGCAAATCAGTCAATCTGCAGCTAAACTAGTTAATATACACAGTAACGGCTTTCGAGATTTAGTTGTTACATAGCAACCAATAATGAAATTTAACTTTATATTAACCAATAGTAAAGTGCAATAACATAGATCCATAATTTAAAGTTCGGCCTAAAGGAAGCAGAATCTTAAAAATAAACACAAAATTTAAAATTTTTTTAATAATAATATGTTGAAAAGATAATTTCACATTTTAATTAGCAATAAAAACGCATTGCTTATAGTTTGACTAGTCGAAATATCTGCATATTTCTTTCAAGTAGTAATTACAAAAGTAATTTTTTTTTATTTTTAATAGGCCTACGTCATTTTTTGCAAATTTTCTTTTCATGTACGGTGGGCAAAATATTATTCGATGATATATGGATATTCAATTCGATGTAGTGTAGAGACATATTTTTTTATTATTCTCTTAAAAATTTTAATTTCTACATACATTTTTATGTATTCCAGTAATCGCCCCGTTCTACATTCTTTAATTTATGAAAGAGATGACTTGAAAAATATCTTGATTGTCAAGATCTCTTTTTAGCTCTATCATGCCACTTATAAAATTAATTAGTTAAAAATATTTCCTTTACACTTAACATTTTTAATATTTTAAAGAAACTTAATACTTATTTAAATATAAGATGTTAATTATAAGCATAATTTGTTTATATTTCGCACTGAAATAATTAAACCCGGTCAAATGACAAGATAGCTGTTTATTTCCGGATTTTTTGTATTTAGTTTTTATTAGTTAACGTTTTCGAATACTTAGCCATTTTAAACCCGTTATTAAAGAATAACTATTCCCAATGCACTGTAATGACATAAGACTTAGGTCACGTAAATTACACACACACAAAAAAAAAAAAAAAAAAAAAAAAAAAAAAAAAAATGGAGCATAAAAATATATACCCTTTTCTACCTTATTCGTTGGATAAAAAAAATTTTGTTCCAGTTTTTTTTTTACTTTTTTCAAATTAAGAGTAGTTATTAAGTAACTTATAAATTAAAATCTTGTCTAAAAGTACTTCGCTTGCTAAAAACACTTCCAATATTTCAATAAAATTTTTATAAATATTTTCATTTAAAGAGTAAGTTATCTGCAATTTTTTTTCACTCTTTGAACTAATGTAAAGTAATCTAAAATAAAGTGGCACAAACACATAAGTCGAAATAATTGTTTACTTATTTCTGCACTCTTTTCCGTTCAGATAAATAAATCGTTTTCAAAAATCTTATCAATTCAAACCTTGATTTAAAAATCCAAATGCACTGCAACTGCAAAAATAATGCATCATAATTTTGCCCACGATTTTTTTTTAAATGGGGCAAAATAAAAAAAAATACTCACCCCTACTCACCTCATTGATGGGGTAAAAAAAGTTTTTGTAGGAGCTTCTTTTCTTGGTGCACAAAAAAAATTCTTCAACCACTCTCCGCTGAGTATTTGCACTTTCTACTCACTACTAGGATGGAGGAAGATCTAGCGTACTACGAAATGGGGGGTGGGGGTGGTGCAAAAAAAAGTAAAAAAATAACTATAACTTCTGAAAACCCGCAGACGATATTTTCTGTAAAGATATTGTGATTGCGCACAATCACAGCGCAACTTTTCCCGCCAGTCGAGACCGAGTCATAGACTGTCCGGCATGTGCGGAACACGCACGCGCGAGGTGATTTGTTTTTGTTCGAAAGGGGGTGTTTCTGTCTTATCTTTCATCTCAAGAATTGTTGAAAGAAGGGATGAAGAAGGCCCCTAATACTAGTGAGAAATAAAATTGAAAAAAAATTGCTATAAATGACTGTTGAGTGGAAATGATTTATCTTTCATGGTTGATTAGATTGGTTGAAAAGAATTAGAACATGGCATAATTACCGTTCTTTCTATTTATTTTTGAAAATTTTATTATTTGCAATTATATTTTATCAATGTAATCATTTATATGCAACGTATGTCCATTATAGAATTAATTGTGAAAGGGAAATAAAGGTTTCATTATAATTTTTTGTATTTAACTGTATTAATATTGTGCCTCTATGGGGTAAACTGGTTTTAATACTTTTTTTAACTTAAATTCAAAAGATGAGTAAGTTTAGAAAAAGATTTGCGATTTTACAGTAACTAGTGTATTTGCCAATTTTTCCTTTTCCAAAAATGCACTTTTTCGAAAATGCAACTTTAAATTACCAATTAAGTTGCTACGTAAGTTATAGAAAATAATTTTTCTTCCCTAATTTTAGTTTTAGAGCTTTCGTAAATTGGAAAATTATCACATGTAGGAAAAAACATTTATTTTAAGGTGTTGATTTTATGTCCTAATTGGACGCTATACAGAGGGAGAAACTCTTTATGGTAAATTCTTTTTCATTTGCATAAGTAATTTAAAATTAAAAACACAGAAAAATTTAGTTCATAGAAACCTAAAGTAAACCGGAAGTTTCAGAGTTTTTTTTTTTATTTTAGGATCAAGAGCAAATGAAATGCGATAGGATTATTTTTCCATAATTTGTATGAATTTTTGATATTTTGAGCAAAATTTTTCTCAGCATTTTTCTCTCTTCTTGAGAAAATTTTTCTACATTTGAAATTTCTCGATTTACTACAAGTTTTTCTTGAACTTGCTTTCTCTAAACTTTAAAAGGCTTTTTTGTAGATAAAAGCAAATTACGTAAAACTGCGTCCAATTTGCAGCCTCAGTGAAAATAATTCATGCAAAATGAAACTTCAAAAATTATAAAGCAATTTTTAAGTTCACGCTATTTTTAAAGAATTTGTTTGGCGATGTGCGTGAAACATATTTAATAAATAATAATAGCGCCGAAATAATATAATAGCGTTGAAATTAGAAAAAATAGCGCTGCAATACCATACAATCTGCACTCTGCATTTTTCACGGAAATGATAAACCAAATTATTGAACTATTAACTAAAACTAAACTCAGTGGTACAACAGCCCATAGAGGGCCAAGGCCTACTGAGCCAATCTCAGTTTTCTTGACCTTGGGCTCTGGGGTGCAGGAGCAGATGTTCCGGTTAGGTGGTCAGCCAAACGCGGAACCCCCAGTGTTTAGTTCCCAAGCATGCTTGGTACTCATTTATCGACCCACTGAAGGGATGAAAGGCTGAGTCAACCTTGCCCGGCCCGATGATCGAACCAGGGACCTGTGGCACGACAGCGCGAAGCGCTACCGCTCAGCCACAGAGCGTCTGAACTATTATCTAAAGTCATTAAAATTGATATGGTAATACAATAGTAGCAGCTTTGAATCCCAAAGCCATAATATCAACAAAAAAAAAAAGAATCCTGCAAGTGGTGATCCAGACTTCTAAAAAAAAGTAGACAGCTTATTCGGCGTTAGTCCCAGCGATATTGATAAGTACTGTCGGGTTGTGTTTCCTGTTTGCTTTGTTTGTTTTAACCTCATGTATTGGATTATCTACTTGCACATCAGTGATACTATAAAAGAGGAGTGTGTGTCTTTGGGCTCGCGTTAAGGGTACCAGAGTTAACAAATCTTGAAGAGAAACAAACACAACATCTGGACTTTCATAGAAGAAAGTCAATCTTCCACAAAATTCTGTTTTCAGCAGGACAATGCCAGACCACATTCCTTTACACTTAACATTTTTNTTTTTTACCTCCATTGGTTCCGAGAAGTCATTTTGGATTTTAACTTTCTGCATGGTCTTACACAGTGTAAGTGTGGTGAGTCGAACAAGCTTGTCCGGGATATTGAATTCTCGCATAGCTTCAATGAGTCGCTTCCGGTTTACACTGTCGTAAGCAGTTTTGAAATCCACAAATAGGTGGTGGGTGCACGAAAGGTGGTGGGTGCACTTGCACATCAGTGATACTATAAAAGAGGAGTTTGTGTCTTTTTGCTGGCGTTAAGGGTACCAGAGTTAACAAATCTTGAAGAGAAACAAACACAACATCTGGACTTTCATAGAAGAAAGTCAATCTTCCACAAAATTCTGTTTTCAGCAGAACAATGTCAGACCACATACGGCACGTGTTGCTATGAACTGTCTGCAAGCTTGTCAAACTCTTCCTTGGCCTGCCAGATCACTAGATCTCTCTCCCATCGAGCATGTCTGGGATATGATGGGAATTGCATCTGGCACGGAATGTTGATGACCTCGTTCGACAATTGGATCAAATTTGGCAGGAAATACCGCAAGAGATCATCCGGGAGCTTTATCTGTCTATGCCACGCCGTGTGGCAGTTTGTATCCAGGCTAGAGGCGGGTCAACACCTTATTGAACTTGTTACTGTAACTCTGCAATAAATCATTCAATTGTTTTGAAATTTTAATCATTTACTATTCTGTTCATTGTCTTCCTATCCACCAATTTTCGTTTCAATCGGACAACTTCTTCTTGGTGCGTCGAATTTTTTGTTATAGAGTGTAGTTACGATTGTAAAGGAAGTCAGCAAATTTTTACAGAATTGATGTCTATTGGAAATTGTAAACAAAAAAAATTCGCATCATATAGCAAGCCGATGTAGCAATTGGCTAAAAGCAGATATAAGTCACTAAAGATGATTAATTCAATTCGTCCAAAGCAATCTTAATACGTAGGTGGTATAAGATAATCGCTCAATGCACCTAGTGGCCAAGATGCAAAATTATCTTCTTTTTTATTTATTTTTTTTACTGTAGTTTTTATAATCACAATAAAAATTATACCTAATCTCTGCAAAATGTTTGTTTTGATTATGTATTTTTTGAGTTCATTAGCATACATTTTACATACTAAATAAAATCCTATATGCACACGTGTCTTCTGGGTGACGACTGTGTGGTTTCCGTGTCCGGGTGGTCACTTGCTGTGACAAAACCACCAATTTCGTTTATTCACAGCAACAACGGCACTTCATCAGGGGACACATCATACATCATTCACTGCATCACATTGAGTTTTCATTTTTATACATCATTCACTGCATCACATAGAGTTTTCATTTTCATTCATTATTCACATCATCACATTGAGTTATCTTTTTCATACATCATTCACTGCATCACATTGAAATTTCATTTTCATACGTCATTCACTGCATCACATTGAGTTATCATTTTCATACGTCATTCACTGCATCACATTAAGTCATCATTTTCATTACATCATTCACTGCATCACATTGAATTACCACTTTCCCACATCACATAGCATATAATTTTCCGATTCAACTCTCGAATCATCGCTTTCCTGTCAAACGCGAAATTATCGCTTTCCTGTCAAACGCGAAATTATCGCTTACCTGTCTAACACGAAATTATCGCTTTCGTACATCATGTAGAAAATTATTTTCTGCATTATTGCATTTCACTGAAGACAGGAGAGAGCTGTCTATGGACTGAGAATATTTTTAATAAATCTAGGTTTCTTTCTAGAAAAAAACAAAGCTCTTAATTTACAAAACTCTTGTCAGGCCAGTCTTGACATATGCTTTTGAAGATTGGACAATGACAAAACTTGTTTCGCATTGTTTTAGAGAAAGATTTTGCCGAGTATACTTGGTGGTGTAAATGAAAATAATAACTGGATAAAGATATTTAACTTTGAACTGTACAAGATTATAAACAACCTGATAGTATTAAATACATAACAATAAATAGAATGAATTGGACGGCCCATGTGATTCGAATGAGTGATGTCAATTAAAAAAAAGCTATTGCTTTCTAGTCCCACTGGAACAAGAAAGCGGGGAAGGCCGTGGTTGAGATGGGCTGGTTCGGTGGAGTTTGATTTTCTTGCAATTAGTAAAAAGACTTGAGAGATCAAACATAAATCGGTTGTCGTTATGGAGAAATCTTCAAAGGAAGGCGTTGGCCCACATTGGGTTGTCTGGCCAACTTTCTGGAAACTTTCCTGTATTAAATCCAGCTGGTTGTTCATCACATGATTGTTTCGTCAGTTCTTTAGCTTTACCACTAAACCTATTGACTGAGGTCCTTATTGAGCCTATTGACCGTTATCCTAGATATTGTCCTATTTTTAGGACATTTTCTTTCTTTAAAATAAAACTATCTTTCCGAAATTTTTTTTCAAAATGCTTAAATTTTGATTAGTCCCTAAAATTCTTATGATTTTAATATCTCTTCCACTAAATAATTTATCCGTGCCCCCAATAACAGCAGAAAAAAAATAATAATTCTCAGGCAATAAATTATAATATAAGAAATGTCGTATTTGTTCGGGAAAACATTGGGCTCTCATCCAAAATATTCTTCGAATATACCATCATCTGACTCAGACGATAGTCCGGAGAAAACTTAGTCTGGTCGTTTTTATTTCTTTTGTATCGATTGTGCAGCAGAAAAGTTTTTTGAGCCTCCCCCTCCTCCGAAAAGTAACCGGACAAGACATAAGAATGTGTTTTCCTCCGTATGTCATTTTTCTCTATTCATATGCAAAATTGCGCCAAGGAAGGTGCCAAAAGTGGGAAGTGTGCCATGACGTTTCAGTGCGAAGTTCGTATGAAATTAAAATATTCGAAATGAAAAGTTATTTAGAAGAGATAAACAATTTGTGACTTTTAGACATGATTACAGATTTGCATTTTGCAAATTAAAATATAAACGGAAAACGTAGGAAATGAGAGTGAACATTTTCACACTTTCTTTAAAGTATTTCTAATTACCAAAAACTATGAAATTGTTTGGAAATTCTGAAATTAAAAATGTTCCATTTTGTAAATAGAACACAATTTAAGAGGAGATTTTCTTGATTTTGTTTTCTAGTGTTTATTTACGACCTGATATAAGCTCATTTGGTGTATTTTGAATTTAAAAATTTTTTTTTCACACAAGGAACTTTGAAAATCAATTTGAAAGTCGTAAGAATGTATTAAGTTTAACATTTTTTAAATATATCCTTATAGCAGGTTTATTAATTTATGTTAATCTAGAGATAGAAGGTATAAATTTTACCAAACTCTATTGAAAATTAGATGATCGTCAGTTAACGTCAGAGAGATTTTGCACATCTTTCGGTGGGTCCACTTCTTAAATACGTACCCTCGCGTGTCAGGTCAGTTGGCTTCACTTCACGCTAGAGCAATATGAATCTAGTATAATGGAAGTAAGAAGCTGATCGAATAGTAAGGAGCGCAAAATCATTTTATTTTCAGTATCTATGACTGATTTTTAATTTGATTAAACTTTATTGCAAGTATTAGGTGAAAATTTTTTGATATAACGAGTGAATAAATTAGTCAGTGAATCATTGTAACATAAGAATGAAAGAAAGGTAAAACAGTGAATCGGGGAATGGAAGAGTTGACATTACAGTTTAATTTAAGTTTGAATCTGCACTGCATTAGGAGGTTTTTAACGCATGCAGGTTTCGTATGGATTAGAACTAAATTGATATCTTTGCTTTAAGTTCATTAACCTGATATGCTAGTTTGCGGTGAGAGAATCTTGCATTTAGACAACTTAATTTAAAATTTTCCTTTACTACGACAACTGTGTTTTTAAAAGCATTTTATACGTTGTTATTTTACAGATTTTTTTCGCGTATTTATTTCATAAGCTTCTTTTACACGTGGTTGTTTAAGATGAAAAACTTTTATCATTAAAATGATATATAGTTCACGTCGCTATGGCAACCAATTTCATGAGTGATTCTTGTTGTAATATATGAATAAAGATTTTAACAAGAGAACCAGCTAATCAATGAAACGGCATATATGTCTCAGTTTAAAAGCCTTATTTACTATTAATTAGTAACTTACAAGAAAAAAAGAAAGAAAAAAGATATTTTCACCAATTCTTCATACAACGAGTGAACAAAAGTAAGGAAAAAGGAGAGAAAAAATAAATCGAAGCTAACCAATGAATCAGGGAATTAATGAGTCAGCACATTAATGTTTGGGAGAAAATTTCATTGGCAATATAAATAATTAAAAAATTTATAAATAAAAAAGTTAATCTGTACTGCAATCCTAATAAAAAGAATTTAAATTTCTGACGAAAAGAAATGGATCAGCGATTTTAAATCCCCAAATAATCATTTTATTACTCAAATTTTATTAAAACATATATCATTTGAATAATTTAAAGGGGGTTTGCTGTTACAATAAAAATTTAATTTACAAATTCACTTTTTTTCTCAATATTTCATTTAACAGTGAGTTTTTGGATCTAAGAAATAAAAATGCTATTTGTTTTAATTAAGCGGTGAAATTTAATATTTTGTTTGCAAA
This sequence comes from Parasteatoda tepidariorum, assembly GCF_043381705.1. NCBI lineage: Eukaryota > Metazoa > Arthropoda > Arachnida > Araneae > Theridiidae > Parasteatoda > Parasteatoda tepidariorum. The sequence goes on from NC_092206.1 coordinate 16,697,173, forward strand.
CTTTTTGACCCTCCTCCCAATTATTTAAACGACATTTAGTACATTTATTTATCATTCAGCTGTCACCAAAGAAATAATATTTATCATTTTGTTTGTGTATCTTTACAAAGTGATTGCCTATGCAAAAAATATTGATTTTACTCTCATTAATCAAATTAACATTGTGAAATCATAAGAAAGGTCTTGAAAGGTTCGAAACATGGGTCTATATGTTCCTATATGTTAAAAATGTTACTAAATTATACCATCATGATAAAAAATAATTACTGCAATAGAATCGCTGTATACAGAAAAGCTAGCAAGAAAACAAAAAAAATGGGAAAAAAAATATTAAAACTTTTCAAGGAAGATAAAAAGAAAACTAATTTTTACTTTTTTAGAGCAAAAAATATGTTTATGGTATTGTGTTATAGTTAGGTCTAAGCCCTGGACTGTAAACATAGTTTTTTCTTTTTCAGATTTTCTGCTTTCACAATTTGAGCTGCAGCGTGCCTAATAGGATATATACGTTCACGTTCACGTATTCTAATGCAAAAACGCCTGGACCGAACATTCTTACTTCCACACAAGCTTGGTGACGCCTATCTGATATTTATAGTTAAAGTGATCAGCGTTTCCAAAAAAAAAAAAAGAAAAAAGAATTGATTGCAAAATTTCTAGAAAAAAAATTTCTAAAATTCACCTTATAAAAAAATTATATCTGTTAGAGATAAATTATCCCTGTTCTAAGAAGACTTATTTGAAAAGATAAAGCAGTCAGTTCTCAGATACTCGCATAGGAATTTTACTATCAGTTTTTTAGTTTCTTTAGGAAAGATTCATTTTCTAAAAGGGGTGTTACGCTGAAGCGGTAAATTAAACAAAGTTATTAGTTATTTGGAGTTGCATGATTGCAGAAAATTTAGTTCTTTGAAGACAAAATTCGCAAAATTAGATTAACTCATTCAAAACGATTCAAAATATACAACTTTGATGACAAAAATGGGACAATATTCCAGTTTCCCATGCAGTTAAATTAGAACAGTTTAGGAAAAATTTATCTAAAACTAAAGTCAATATATGTCACTGAATTATTTACAAACTACGAACGTTAAAAAAAACCTTACCTCTAAACACTTTTGATGTGATGTTTTTTCCATTATATTTTCCACTATTAGCTTAAAAACAATTATTCTTTTCATAGATTAACTTATTTTGAGAAATTATAAAATGATTGCTATTTACAGATTAATACCGGTTACGCAAACAAAGCTTTGAACTTAAGATGCGACGAGCTTCATTACAACATATAATGAATACAGGATAAAATACCCGGGGGCCTACCTGGTCGAGCGATATCGTTCGCCAAACGCTCTGTACCGCGGAAGTAGCGGGTTCGAATCCCGCTGTAACTGCGGATGGATCTTCGTGCTGTCCTTCTCTGAGTTGTACTATCTGCTGTTTTGCTTAACAAAGGCTAATAAGCCGTATTTATGAAATTGAACTCACAATCATGCATGTATGTGTACCAATAAATAAGTATTATCCTCATTGAGCCCTGTTAAGCGTGGAGGTAGCGGGTTCGAATCCCGCCGTAACCCTGGATGTATTCTTTGTGATGTCTTTCTCTGAATTGTTCTATCTGTATTTTCTACTTGACAATGACTTATAAGCCTATATATTGAGCACACAAGTCAGCAAATGTATGTAATTTCAATAATTCATTGGTCTCACCGTTCCACCAAACACTCTGTAGGGGGTTCGACTCTATGATTCGAACACAGAAATAATCCTGGATATGTAATGTTTGTTTCGAACTTATACTATCGGTTCTTCCACTTGATAAGGTTTATAAATCGTACTTTGCAATGAGCACAAAAGCGTACTTATAATTTTTAATAATAAATAGACATTCATAATCCGGGGTCGAGGAGTATACAAACGCTCAGAATGTAGAAATACCGAGTTAGAATTCCGACGTAATCCTGGCTGTATCTTTGTGTGGTGCTTCTTTCATTTTTCAGGGCGCGTAGCGTTTTTAAAAAGTGCTTAAAGGTGCGTATGTTCGACTTTTGTTTTTCAAAAGCCCATAAAGGTGTTTTTTTCATTGGGTGTTTTTAAAAAGTGCTTAATTTTCCCTTTTCCAAAATGAAATTTTTTTTCTTTACCAAATCAATAACCACAATCTATTTCAATATACCATCAGTCTGTAGCGTATGAAAGCATTTTATGAAATACTTACGGGTTCGAATACTGAGCTGGATTCGGAGGGAAGGATTCGTGCATTCTCATGAGCAACTCTGCTGCATTTTGCAATAGAGATAATCTTTTAATTATTTATAATTTTGAATAAATGTTTTTACATAATTGTGTAAAATAATTATAAATTTAAAAAAATTTAATAATTCACTCGATATCTAATGTATTTAATATTGTGAAATTGTTTTTATGGTGGCTAATATAATCACGAGAAGAAGACTATGTTAGAAACTAGTTATTTTATCATGATCATGTCACTTTTTTAAAACTATTTTGCATTTTGTTAATATATGAGGAACTTTCAACAATATGAAGGAAACAAATTATGAGTGCGCATATCCTAATTACAATATTTTTCTAAAAAGTGCTGAAAAATACTTTTGAGTGCTTAAAAAGTACTTAAAATGTGCTTATTTGTCATTGAAAAATTTGACTACGCACCCTGTTTGTGCGTTCAGTTCTTTCATCGAACAATTTATAAGTCGTTCACAAACAAGCATATGAACGCAAATAAGTAAATAAATGTGTAATTCTCAACCTTACATAAAATCCTTATTCTCTTTCATGCCGCTGTCAATTCGACAGACAACACAAATTACACTTATTTATTTTTGTACATACATATGTAGAAGTAGTGGTACTATTATTTACGTCGCATTTCAGCTGCACAATAGGTTATAAGCGAAGGTCTAGTAAACGTCATTGAAGATTGAAGATGATCCGAAGACATACCATCACAATTTTGATCCTCTGCAGAGGGTTGGTTATGATCTGTGCATGAAGTCGAGCACTTAACAGAACAGGTTAACCTGGGCCGATAGCGCACATCCTCTGTCCCTTCGCAGACTGATCAAAGAGGTCAAACACTTGCTCACTGACTGCAGCAGGTGAAAATCTATTGGAAACCGTGTCTCACAATTAAATCACTGTGAGGCACGTACTATTGCTGGCTTACGTGCTCAAATACTAAGAACGACTTATAAATCTATGTCAAATTTTAGAACAGATAGCACAACATAAATAAATATCAGAATTACTGAGTATTTCTGACCCGATCTAATGAATTAACAATCTGAAGTTATTGTATCATGTATGATAAATACTCAGAGCAATGAATGGCTATTCCTTCTAGTAATAATATAAGAATCTGATTCTAATTTTATAATTTAGCTATTATTAATTAGTGTTAGTATGTTTATCTCTTGCAAGCGCTGAGGCCATTCAGACCATTAGTATTACGAACTTGCCACCTTTTATAATACGAACTAAGACCACTCTCAAAATTTTGTGCTGCAGATACAAGTGGAGGCTTGTGCGCTCAAAATAAAGAACATCTTATAAGCCCTTGTCCAATCAAAGAGCTGACTTAACAAATTAGAGAAGACAATAACAGGAAAATGATACATCCAAAGTTAAAGGGATTTCAAATTCGCTACCTTAGCTCTGGTGAGCTTGGAAGTGAGCTGATCGTTAAGACACGGTTCCCAGCAGATCACCGAAGTCAAGCATCACTGGCTGCGGTCAGTGTTCGGGTGGGTGACCACTTGGATCAGTCTGCGCAGGGACCGAGGGTATTGGTCCTCGTTAAACTGTCCTACCGTAAAGTGCTCGACTTCACGTGCAGGTCATCGAACTATCAAAGCGGGTATACCATCCCCTCTGCAGAGGATCAAAATTGTGATGACTTGTCTTCAGATCATCATTAGGGATGTTTCCCAGACCGTCGTTAATAGCCCATTGTGCAGCTCTAGTGCGACGTAAATTAACTACAACTACAACAACAGCTGAGCTTGGAAAGACGGCTACGGAAGCTCGTCACTCAATTGCTCACTTCGATCATTAAGATTTTTAAATATCGAAAAACAAGATATCAGTTTAGAGCTGCAAATAATTAACGATGCATGCCGGGAGATTTTTAATCAGGAAAGAAAAAACTAGTTTTTCGTAATATATAAATCGGTGCTTGTCTAATGATTTAAAAACTACGCTTTGATATCAATTGGTACCTTGACTTTATTTTTTGGTCTTTATTATTTTCTAAGGATCTATCTGCATTAGCATGCGCAGAAGTGATGTGCGATGTAAAAACGTGGAAATTCGCCACCGGTATATTGCCTGCTTCCCGTTCGCTCCCTCATTGTCTGGTCATCTTCATCAAACCTATTCTGTAAACAAATTTGCTTTCAAGTGTGTTGTACTACTGGACTCACCCGGCGTGAAATAAATAATATGAAAGATATTCTTGAAATCGGACATTTTAGTTTAATTATGTTGGTTGAATAAAGGGTGACTATAAAATAACACCAGGCATTTAGATAACTATTATGAGATTAATATGTTCAATAAAATAGGACTAAATTTGGTAGCTCAAAGCAAGGACCATATGAGATAATGTGAAAGTTTGATAGTAATCATAACAAAATTTAATAAAAATCATAATGCTAATTTTTGTCCTAAATAAAGAATGAGGACACCTTTTTTAAATTATGTTAAACGCAAAATAAGCTTATTTAAAAGGGTTGTGGGATTTTTTTGTAATAAAATATTTAAAAATTTGCCAAAAGCTTTCATTTGAAAAAATCATAAATGTTAAAGAATTTTACATTTCAATTCTACGATGCTAATTCAAGTCTAGGTTGAAAAGAAAAATTTCGATTTTGCAGGTGCCATTTAAAAGCTGGCAACTTTTCATACATTTCGTTATTATGACGACCATTCACTTTTTTACGATGCTTTTCATACAAAGCCATTTTTAATCGCTTATTTGTTTAAATCAGTCGTGAGGTTATTTTATTTTAAAGACTCCCATGGTTAGCTCGTCGACAAGAGGATTCTAATCCATGATCCTTTGAGGTCAGTAAGAGCCGGAAGCAAAATTCGTATCGACCAGCAATTGCTGAGATTCGAACCCGGTTTACCTCAATGTGAAGCTTGCGTTTTATCCCCTGAGTCGACGTGCTTCCTACGAGGTTATTTTCGAGATTGTTAAAAACGCATTTTTTAAATTTAATTTAAAAATTTTAATAAGATTTCTTAATCATTTAAATTTTTCCAGTTGTAAATCTCCAAGCATTTGACGCTATTTAATAAATCACCTAGCAATGAAATCTAACCCTTTTAAATTCAAATAAAAGTAACATATAATGTAACGAAAATTCTAATTAAGATATACTTTTGTAGGTTAAAAGGAATAAAATGAAACTTTTGTTCTAGGAAAAAAAGAAACTATAATAGCAAAGTAATAGAGAAGAACTATGTGTGAGTAAATGCTCTCTTTTAAAAGAGTGGCAGCAAGGAATAGGTCAAGCGATTTGCAGGCTGCATCCTCAGTGATTAATTGCAAAAGTAACCGGGAGAGATGCTCACAGTCGCGCCAACTTCGATCGGTAGCACACAAGCATTAGTTTAAAAAAAAAGAAAAGTTGGCGAGGATTTAAAAGGAAAGCAAGTCATTTGTGTCAAATAACCAGAGAAAAAAAAATTCTAAGACCTAAATACGGGATATTTTTCTTTTGCAATTTGCATACGATTAAAAGGATATTTCGTGTTTTGAAAAAGCAAAAGGAAACTGAAATAATGGTAGAATAGGAACAATACATTTTACTATTTGTAATTAAGATGATAATAATAAATATGAATTAAATAAAGATTAAAATGTATTAAATTAATAAAAAAAAATTCGTAATGGTATACTAAGAGAAAAAGAAGCAACCCCGTTAATGTCAGTTTGCCGTCCAGGTTAAGGCTTCAGAATTTCGGGACTAACTGTAAAATATACGATCAGAATTACGCACCAACCGCCTTTACTTTACATACATGCCAGTATCCATCGATCAGAAACTGGGAGAGCTTCAAGTTGTGGTTTTTTACAGTGCCATTGAGGATTATTTATAAAGTATATTGATTATTACACAAGGCATAGATGTCTGAAGTCTCTCATATTCCAATTGCGCAGAAATTTACTTGTTCAGTGAATAAATGCAACAATCGTAAATAGTTTTTGATCAAATGGTTAGATTTGATCTAAAGGTACTACAAAAACTCACTTACTTTTCAAGAACTTTGTTCAAATGAAAAATTCAAATGTATCAGATTATAATACATATATCTGCATCAATTTAATAGTAGGGAATGCCTTGGGAATAAGATTACAAAATAACAATTTCGAATATGATTTCGACAGATAGTGGATTTTTGACTTTCTTTTGCAGGCTTAGAAAGGTAAGAAAAGGGAGAAGTGCGATTTCTCGGTTTTCCTTACACTGTTTTTTTTTACAGTTAAAACCATTGCACGGTATTTGCTGCTCTATCTAATTTAAGTTATGTGAAATTCGTAGTCACCTCCATCAGTCGAAATAAAAAGGTGGGGAAAAAATCCCAACTTCTGAAGAAAAATTAATGAATAAAATAACACAAAATAAAAGTAATTACAAAATGTAATAAACTCGAAGCGTGGATATGTTTTCAAATGCAATTTGTTGTCAGAAAGGAAAAATTTATAGATTAAGATTTGGAACAGTCCACTCTTACAGGGAGGCAGCTTTGAATTGAAAGAATGGCCCTCATGATTATTGTTTTGTTACCTTGCGCTCTGCAACTCTGATGAATGTCAAGAAAATCTCAAACTGCCAGCAAGCTTATCGTGTTAGATCACGCCCTGTAACTCTGATGAACATCATGTATGATAGCAAATGTCAAACTGTTAGCACGAAAACCTTTACCACATACGAAGACAAATTTTACCTACCACGATTATAATGAATTGTCATAGTTTTTCCACTTCATTCTTAAAATCCCAAAAATAATGTTTTTTTTATTATGGTGATTTTGGAAGGTGATCAAATCTCTTGATTTATTCCAACGGAAAAATCATACAGACTATAATTTTTTTGCCTACGCAGCCCCCTCCCCCTTCAATAGATTCGGTACACAGTTTCAATTTTGCTTATTTAAACTTACCCAGTTTAGTATTATGTAAATATTTTTACACCTTATACTTCAAAAATGTTTCAATATTATACCTATTTAATAATAACATTAAATATTTCTCCTAATTATTTTTTGTACGAAAATACCATTGACAGAATTAATTTTTAGTGCGATAATAAATTTCTGTTTTCAAATATTGCAGCAAAATAAATAAGGAATTACTTATTTTTAGAAAATAAATGAGGAAAATAAGTAGAATAAATAAGGATTTAATTATTTAAAAATTGAAATATATTAAACTGACCAGCCTTATGATTAAACCATTCGAATGTATTTCCGTATTATTTTTGAAAGTGCTCATTATTTTGAAAGTATTTTCAGATTTACGGACAGAAAAATTGTTTGGTGGAAAAAAAAAAGATAAGATTTTAAATAAGAGTTTCAATTGAACACAGTGAAGACAAGTCTTTTTTTTATTATATCATTTCATTTTTTTTTATCAAAGGCTATTAAAAATAGTTCATTTTCTTTTCTTCTATAAATGACGTATGTCTTAAGAGACATTAGCATGTTTTCAGTTATTTGACTTCAGTTTGTATGACATACAGTACATTATTAATGAGAAGAATAAAAAAATTTTATGCTATTACATTATTTTGTAATTGCAATATTTTAAAAATATCTATACGATATTTTATTTTATAACCGTCGTTGAACAGCTGACCCAATTTTTTAGGTTTACGACTACAAATGTTCAACTCCGTAGCCTTGTAATTTTGAACCCAATGCAGAAGACAAGGGAGCTCCTGGATCAAGTACAGTTTGTCTATAGAAAAACTCCCCTCGCCACGAAGTCTAAGACCGTCTGCTGCTGTGGAAATAAGAAATAGTGCATTTCAAAAAGGGGAGCTTCTTTCCCCCCTGATTCCCTTTCTCTCGCCGAAACCTATCTTAAATAATGACCTAACACCCCTACTTGAAATAGTTAAACCCCGTAACCATAGTCAACGCCACCACTCCAGACTAATGGCTAGGGGAGTTCTTTATGTAGACAGACTATGAGTATTGGAAGAAATTCGTCTTCGTGGAGAATTTTTTGATGGAACTAACACGTCACAGTTCTTCTATAAGATATTAATGCACATTTCTTTGGTGTTCAAGATATTGCTCAATATTGAAGTTAAATATAAGATATTCTTCAATTTAAAATACCTGCCAATGCATCATTAAAAAGAACGATAAACGACATAAGTCTTTTATGATATTTGCAATTCGAACGTACTTAAGAGGAGGCTATAGCAGGAAAGAAACTTTTCTTTACGAATTCTGTATCACCTCCTTATGTAATTTTAAGTGTGTTCAGGCAAACCCACAGTAAACCACAAAATTTCAAATTCTGTAAAGAAATTCGTGAAGTACCAAAATGGAAAGAAATTATGAGAGAAATTAACTTAGAATTACAAAATGGGGAAGTTCTCTTCCAGTAATTTGTTTACATGTTGATATTTCATTTTCAGTAAGCGAAATTTCCTTGCGTACTGTACTGCAGGTTTGCCTGATGGACACACTTTTTTCCATACTTTAAATTACTCATGAAGGTAAACTGGCGATGAGAAAACTTCTCCTGTGATACACCGTACTCTTAATACGAAATAAGCTATTTTTAAAAACAATTAGATTTCCTAAAAAGATAAAGCGAACAAAAGAGCAATAAAATAACTGTGGTAATTTGATCAAATAATTAAAAATTTAAACCCACGAAGATAAGTTTGGCAAATTTTTTTCCTGAGAATTAAAAATAGTTATTTAAAGAATAAAAAAAAATTTTCAAAATATAACATCAATATATTAATAAAATGTTTGGTTGTAAGCTGATAATTAAGTAATCAGCTTTCAAGGCTTGTAAAAATAAATAAATAAAAATCAGATTTAATTTTTTTTAATAGTTACTTATCATAGCTCTGATAAAATGAATTAGTAATGTTTAATAGCATCTAAAAATATTATTATAATAACACTTAATATTTTGCTCTAAAAGGTTTAAAATTATTATATAATTAATACAAGATCACAAAATAAATGAAATAGTTATTTTTATTTAAGTTCAATACCCTCAATTATTTAATAAGACCCAACTTATGAGTTAGATATCAAATGAAGAATAACGCATCCTCAAATTTTCATTAATGTATTTAATATAATAATTATTTCCACATACTTAATACGTTTTAAAAGTATTTGAATGTAATTTTAATAAACATAAAAACATATAATGGTTGAATAATACTGAAAATTTCTAGAGTAAAGTCAATAATGACGCATTTCAAAAAATTAATGTCTTCATAAATTTAAATCATTGATATTTTAAAAACATGAAATTCTAAATAAATTATATGCACGAAAATTTAAATGAATAATTATACTACTTTTTTGGGTCTTACTAAGTTTACTTTTATGTCTAATCACATTTATTATTCTAAAAGAAAAAATATTTATAAATGAAAGAGATGCCAAGTATAAATTCTAGTACTAATATTTCTAAATAAAATACTCAAGAATTTTTAGACATAAATGTGATCGATAATTTCTCGAAGCTTCTGGATCCCAGTTAGCGAAAAATCCGGAATTTTTCCGGAGCGCAATTATCTGTGCATACTTTAAATGCTATGTATTATGTTTACTCATAATTTCGAATATTAATAGGCATTTAATTCATCAAAGATTTTTTAATTAATTTAAAAAGAGAGTTCTGAATAAATATAAAGTGAACATTTTTAGAACAAAAAAAGTTTTGAATTGATTTGTATAAATGAGGTTAGCTTCATTATGTATTAGTAATACTTACTTAAATATTCTAGCAAGCAATAATCAGTACAAGAATTCTAGCTCAATTTCTTTTTAAAACTTACTTAATTATTATTCTAACAGGAAAAAATATTTACAAATGAAAGAGATGCCAAGTATAAATTCTAGTTCTAATATTTTTAAATAAAATATTCAAGAATTTCTATACATAAATGTGATCCATGATAGCTTGAAACTTCTGGACCTTGGATTTCCGGAAACTTCCGGATTGCAATTAGTGAAAAATCTGGAAATCAAATTTTTTTTCCAGAGCACAATCATCTCTGCATTCGAAACAATAACAGCATTCACAAAATTGTTTTATAGTATAAATCATAATGTGTGCAAATTCATGATTTAAATTTATTAAAAATGAAATAGAAATGTATTAACCTATAAAGAGAGACATAAAATGAAAAAAAAAATCACAAAATGACTGCCTTTATTTACTTCTTGCTCTCTGCAGTGTTCTTTAATTTAGATCAGACACAAGTTTAAAGATCCTGTATAAAGAAGTCTCCACAATTTTTCCGGAATTTTTTTTAATAATCTTAGATGAAAAAATAATCTGCACCGCTGCAATAGTGAAGGATTTCTGTTAATGGGTATTTCAGATTCAAAAATACTAAAAATGATTCTAATTGGGATCATTAATACAAGCTGAAAATAAAAATAAATTACAAAGACAAAAAATATTTTCAGTAGATTTATTTTCACCGCAATATCATCAAAGACAAAGAAATCTTTGGTCCATAAAAATTAAAGCAGCTGCAGTGTATAAAGAAAAAAAATATATCTACAAAATTCTATAAATTATTCATACTAAATACACAGCACCTCAACATATATACACAACCTTTGACTAAAATTCAAAACTTTCATCACAAGGAACTATACCAACTTAAAATGACTATAAGTTGTTATTCATTGTTTAACACAAACTTTTTTGCCTCAATGATTTTGAAAATTTAATAAATAAAAACTTAATTTAGTTAATTGTGTAACAAAATACCTACTTGATAGTTTAAAGTTCAAAATGTATAGATATAAAATTTCAATTGAAAGGAGATTTAAAGATAATTTTGAAACAGAGTTCATTGAAACAAAATATTTTGATACATTTTTTATATGATTTTCTTAATTTTTAAAAAAAACAACTTTTTTTTGCCTCAATATGTTTGAAATGTTGATGAATAAAACTATCTCTTAACATACTATTAAAAACCTTTTTTTTTTTTTAATTTTTTCCAATTCTGTAACAAGTGACATGATATAAATATAAAATTAAAGTCATTAAAGGAATGTAATTTAAAAATGATTCTAGAAAATATTTTACCCACAGTTTTTTTTTCTTCTTTTTAATTTCAATAAGTTCATTTCTTTTAATTCAATTTATAACTGTATAAAGATTTTAAGACTTTATTAAAAAAGTAAATATAATTAAACTTTAAAAAAACATTTTTGGAATCCTTTTTTTAGTTAAAACAAAATAATTTCTCAACATATATCTTTAGTAATTTAACTTATTTTTATTTTTGGTGAAGATTTGATTATATACGAAATGATTAAATTATAGTAAATTCTACATTATTAAAGAGCTAATAAGATTAATGGTAGCTATATATTATTTAAATTACAATATAGTATATGTAACACATACTTAAATTATTCCAACTACATATTAGAATTAAATAAAAAGCACATATAGGAACTTTATTAAAACAAACAAAAAAAAATCAACATATTTTTATCTTTTAAAAAAATACTTTTCTAAATTTATAACAGTGACATTTTCAATAACCTTAATGAAAAGCACATATATATTTTTTAGTTTTTACTGTTATGGAGTAATTTTTGAACTACTGTTAATAATTTATTTCAAAAGATATGGTAACTTAGAATTAATATTCTCGAACTCAATTCTAATAAAATTTTAACCTCTAGCTTGAAACAAACACAATATCTATCGTCAGCCTATTTCGTTCTTATAACGTAAATAATAAATTATACTACAAGACAGAATGCATTCTACATTACAAGCAATTAAGTACAGTATTCAGTTTTTCTAAACGTATTTAAAGAAAAAAATTAAATAGATTTTTAATTAAACATCAACATTAAACTTCACTTAATATAACAAAATGTTTTTACAAAAACAAAATAAGTTAAACATTAAAAGAACAACCATTCAATAAATTAAGATTGCAGTCAATTTAAAATATACAAATGAAAAAAAATTCACTAATTTTGCATTAAAAAAAACTTTTTTTTTTTAAATTTAGAAACCAAATCATCATTTCAAAGCATAATAAAATGATACTTTAAATAAATGTTACAGCAATTTTAAGAAAATTTTAGAAGTGGAAGTATTTCTCTAGCGTTAAAGACCGATTGGAAAAAAATTATAAAAAAATATTGGACCACAAGATATCAATGCAATTATGATTCAAATTTCAATGAAAATGAAAGCAAATTGTTATAAAGCAAAATAAATTGCAATGTTTACAAATTTCTGAAGAAATGAAATTATATTACTTGGAATCATTCAAGGCACACTCATGATAAGATTTTTGATAAGTAACAGTTTTAAAAGAGTAACAGTAGAAGTAACAGTTTTAAAAGAGTAAATTATTAAAAGAATGCAGACCAAATCCATTCTTTAACATAGGAACCCCTCATACAAATGAAATGGAAGAAAAAAATCACACCAAATCAACTAAGCATGAAGTTGACACGAAAATCAGATAACTTTTTCTTTTGCGTGAAATATCGTTGTAAATTTCGCACTGGAGTTTTTACAGTTTCTAACTATGATATATCTCTAAGCATACATGCCACAATTTTGATAGAAATTTTACAAGACATACAAAAATGTGTCACAATAAATACTCAAAATAAGTATTAAAAGGATTTTTAATACTAAAATGAGCATACTTTTTTGATCCCTATCCCCTTTGGTCATAAAATTTAAAATACATATAATTTTAATAAAAAGCCCTACTACCTCATTAAAACTAATATCTTAACTGTAAATGTAACATTTTATACTAAATAAATTGTTAATAAAACAAGAAAACAATTCAGTTTAAAAATTGATAGAAGTTATTCTATTAAAAATTAAATCATTAATCAAGATATTTTCAAACACAGTTATGTGTATATACCCCATTATTTCATCAATTTTAATCTACAATAGGAAAGATAAAAATGAGAAACTAAACAAAATTGTTGAAAGACAAGGCAATAATTTACTTGAAAAAATCTCTTTGATCTAAATATTACCAGCATGTAGCAGATTGCTAAAGTGTGTTCGCTGCCGCTAATAACATCTAACCAGTCTTACAAAAGAATATAGAGGAGAAAAAAAGGAAGAAAAATATGGATACGTTATCTATTATAACTTTAAAGTTTATGAGCAAACTCCTATCAATTAGCTAATGACAAGTATATGGAACTACGATTTGGTGTAGAACTAAATAAAAAAAACTTTTTATTGCATCATTAAAATGGAATGAAAATAAATCTCAGTACAGTACCACTAAAAAAGCGACAAGAAATCAGATTACAGTTTACAGGTTTAAATAAATAAATACGTTTAAGGGGAATTTATTACTGTTGGAAACATTGAGGTTATTGCATAATGGCAAATTAAGAAAATAAAAAATTCTTATCTCCATCAAAAATTATTTCAAATTTCTTTAAGTCCTAAAGTAACCAATATACAATTCATATATTTACAACACACATAGCATTATGGATTTTAAAACATAATTCTATAGTACAACTATATTATTCTTAGATCTCTTTAAACCAAAAATATCAGTCATTTCAGCACTATACAAATCCACAATATAAGTTATATATCTCTGATTTATACATAAACCTAAATGCCTTGTTTCGTTCGTATGCACATTCTAAATATAACCCCCTTTCCTAAGAGTTCGTAGCGATCCCACAGTACCGATTTCAGACAAGCTGGGTCTAATACTTCGGAGGCTGTTCAACTGCAGGACAGGATTGGGCATTCGGGACAGGGGAGGAGCAACTGTAGGTGTGAGACCCATGGCTGCTGGACTTTTTACAATGCTGACCGAAGGCGGGACGTATCCCCAAGGCCGGTCGAGGGCTGTTTCGGGAGTAGTAGCCTTCTTTAAAATACCCTCTGCTTTGATACTCGTATTGGAAGTTGTACTTGTTAAAGATACCTGTTCAAGAGTTATTTTGGAAGTGACTGTTTGGGAAGAAGTGGTTAAAGTCTCACTGCTGCAGGTACGTTTTACGAGACCACAATCCTTCAGGGGTAAAAGGGTCTTGAGACCTATACCCTGGACGTGTCCCATCAGGTCCAAGTTGAGGCCGACTGCAGCTTCTTGTGCACTTCGTTTTGGCGGAGGTTGTGAGCGAGATCGCCTGGGTTTCTTCAGTAGGTGAAAACCTTTGGCGATGGAGGCGCTTCCAACTAGATCTGGAATCCTAACTGCACCAAATGGGAGAGGCGTTGATGGTGGAGATCCCTCAGGAGAAGGAGCTGGGGTAGGTGGCGGAGAGACAGACTGGAAATAAAGAAACAAACAAGTCTATAATAAATGAAACGGACAATTGTTTTCACTTCATGGACTAACACTATGCTGAGTCAAATACAAATGTTTGATACAGGGTGGCCACTGAGATCAGGTTTCAAATTTCCCTGATTTTTCTAGGTAAAAATACTAAAATTTCAAGGTTAATGTGCTTTTTTCCCCTCATAAAGTTCAGGATGGGTCAAGGCTCGGAAAACTGCACGTCCACCGCATCGCACTGCACAACAAAGTTCTCGAATCCGACGTCCGCGCGGACGGCCATTTTCTCGCTAATGTTCGTGATACATTTTCAATTTTTGTTATCTTACAAGAGTCAAGCACCTCACTTCTAAAATGACCCTCTAATCTAGAAATCTAATGCTCACGTAATCGGTAAACAAAAGAAAAGTTGATCTGCGTATGTGCATTTGGACAGGTCTTAAACAAGAAGCATTAAGCGCAATTATGAACATCTACCTAAATGTAAAACCCCTTTCAGATTTTTGTGCCGAAACCTCTGTAAATCCTTGGCTTGAATATGGAACTGACAAACATCATATTTGATTCATTTAAAAACCACAGTACCCTCGGATAAATTGACATTCCAGATAACTTGACCTTTGTCACTTTAATTATTTCATAAAAGAAATAAATTATTTCACACAAGAAATACTAGGTTACTATTAGTAACCTAGTAACTAATAATTCATTGTGCAATTTACATAAATGTTTGTAATAAATAAGAGAAAATTATATTTTAATTTAGTTAGAAGCTACGGGTTAGTTTCAAAGGAGGATGGGTACATTGTTGGACAAGCCGTCCTCGGGGACGGGTAAAATTTCTGAGTTTTTTCGAGCCCTGGGATGGGTACAAGAAAAGTGTCAATATTATAAAGTATTTTATTTAAAATATTATTTTTTAAATGTTATTTTATCATCTTTGACTCATGGGATAGAGTGCTAGCCAGGTCACCTTATGGGAATGAGGTGGCCAGGAAAGGTTCTCTATTCTTTAAAAAACCATGGGATTTTAACAGGGTTATAATGAACCAAATTTTGATGCAAGCGTATCGCTAAGTTGATGGTATTTCAACTGTTTGGCAATAAATTTTCATCTAAAAGTGGGTATAACAGTTGGTAAAATAATCTTAATTAAGAAAATTAGTAAATAGTTTAAATTAGTAAAATTAAGAAAAATCAAAGAAAAAATTCCAGCTTTTCTTTAAGAAATCCCGGATTTTTCCAGGTTTCTGTTCACATTTTCCTGATTTTTTCCAGTATAAAAAAAATTCACTGATAATTCCATGTTTTCCAGGTGGGTGGCCACCCTGCTGAAGCATTCAAGAACAGGTTCTGCACCTTTCTCATTCAGAAAAAATTAACAATTAAAACAAAGTTTATTTTTCATGGATGATATTCAAACTTAAATGTTATGCATGCAATACAATGATAAGCTTTTATTTCAAAATTAAGATAAGGAAATAAAAAGAAGAAAGGAAAGACATTAAAATAAACTCATTAAGAGACATAAAAAAATGAATTAAAATTATTGGGGTCAGGGAAATAACATGTAAGCAATTAAGGGAATTTGAAGTTTACTTCTTTTTGACAGTAAGTTAGAGAGAGAGCAAAAGCAATGCTTATATAAAACACTGAATCCTCTTTACCAGAATGAAAAAAAAAATTTCTATCTTCATTTAATATAGGTAAAATTTACCTTTAAAATAAAAGGGAAAAAAGCTTACATAAGCTTAAAAATAGGCTATTTGATTTTTTAATAAAGAGAGAGGGGATCCAAAATTATGAAGAAAAAAAATACACATCCAAGATTTAAAAGGTCCTTGGTTGAATGTATTAAGTTCAAGGGCACAAAACTAACATGTTACATACTTTTCAGCGTAAAAAAAAACATACACTGCATAAAACAGTACTTATTAAGATGTTAATCTATTATCTATGGGCAATCTATTATATATTCTTTATACTCAAAGCAAAAAAAAAAGTACAAATCAAAAGGAGGTTAATTCTGACTCTCAAGGTTGTGGATCTCTATATATTAGAAGAATATAAATCTTATAAAGAAAAATAAATTGGAGTATAATATTATAGAAATGAAAAAAAAAAAATCCCAATTAGGCTTTAGCAACTTGAAAAATACAAAACAGTTAACAGTAGCAAACCATAGATTGAAATGTAACTACATTAATTTTTATTGGTTGTAATCGAACAATATATAAAATGAGAACCAGCCAGATAGTCAAAAAATTGTATAATAATAATAAAATCATAAATTCAATGCAATTTTCATTTATTATTTTTAGAAAAACAAAATTTTCATTTAAGGGAAGAGTAGTCAATTTAGTGAAATTTTATAGAAAAATAATATGTTTTGTTATTATTGCAAACATATAATATTAAACAAATATGTTAATAGAAATATACACCATGATGTTTTTAGCCTCAAGTTAGAAAATTCATAATTTATTTTGAAGAATAAAATAAGTAGTGTTTCAAACAAATAGCCTTGGGATGAAGGTATGCTATAACATAATGAAAACTAATTTGTTTGGCAACATACATTTCTGAATTCCTAATATTGTTACAATATTACACAACGGGTATTAATAAAAAGTCCCTATCCCCGTTAAAGATGTTCAAATACGGATACTTAATCATGGCTTTTTGTGCTATTTCAATAAATTTATTCACCTCACTGCTGATTTGATAAATAGAAGTACAGTACAGAACCCGTTATCCGGAAATCAGAAAACCGGAAGGAAATTCGATTAGTTTTCCCGTCCTTTTCCTAAAAATGGTTTTTTTCCTCATAAGATTTTAGGATTTTTCGTCCTTTTTTTAAAGGACCATCATTTTGGAAATAATCATTAGTGTATTACTTCATCGTTTTTTCTTCTTTTTAAGATTATTTCCAAACTTTTTTTTTTTAGTTGGGTTTAACTATAAAAAAAAAAAACGGCTTTTTGTAGCGATTCAGAAAACCGGAAAAATCAGTTATCCGGAATATCGATGGTCCCGATCGTTCCCGATAATCGGTTCCCTACTGTATTAGTTGGAAAAAAATTTGTGTAGCGATACATAATTAGAAGAAAAAAAAAGTTGCAGTATCTTTTACATAATAGGAAGACTCAATGAAATTTAAATAAATTTATGTACACAAATCACAAAAGCGTACTTGATAGAAATAGAGAATTAAAAAAAATTCAAAAAAAGATATTGGATAAGGAGACAAACATAATAAAACACTTTAATAATAATACACGATTATGAGAGTAATTCATTAAAATATGTAAATGAATAATTCTCATAATTGTACATTACTATTTTTGTTTTTTCAAAAAAAGAACTTTTTATCTGTTGAAATGAGACATTTTTAATTGTGATGTTGTTTACTTAACTCAAAGATTCCTTAGAATAAGAATAAAAATAATGAATAATATTGATATTTAAAAAATTTTTTTAACTGTTTAATACACCTAAGACAACACTATTTAACTACCAGTTGTGATGCTTTATTAGAATATAAACAATATGGGGAAAATTATTCCTGATTTACATGAAACAATTTTAATTTAAAAAATTTTCTAGATAGAGAATATGAATTTTTAAAAACTAAACATATAAATTGACAGGGAGTTAACTTATTTAAAAGGGGAGATAATAAATAAAATTTTTTTTAAGGAAATTAAAGGAACATATAAGGGTGGCTTTAAAATTGTAGTTACTTTAGATTAACACTATTTTCACTAAAGTTTTACAAAACTGATTAACACATATGGTAATTTGATATGAAATCTAATAGGAATAAAAAAAAAATTTAACTGTAAAAAAAATTCAAGGAAAGGAAAAATACAGTCGAACCTCGCTAACTCGAACCTCGATTTCACAAATTTTTCGATATTTCGAAGAAAAAAATATTCCCTTCAAATTTCCTATACAATGTTTAAAAAAACCTTGATTTCTCAAATTTTTCTTTCTTATCCCTCGATAACTTGAATTTTTCTCTCCATAAATAGTGTAGATTTGTTTTTTGCAAATAAAAAAAAAAAATATTCAAAAAATATTTTTTTTAAGAAGAGAAAGCCAATTCTCATAATCAATTCTCAAACAAATACTTTCTGCAGTAGACACTGTAAGGAGATTTATTGAGAGGCAGCTGAATATGTCAGAGGAGACATTTAAAGCTATAGTCCACTCAGAAAGTGTAATAGACAAACTTTCTTACACATCTCTAAAGCAAACAACAATTGAATCTGTTTAAGTGTGAAAAGTGTTTTTAGAATAAATATGGAATAGTAAATAAGGTAAGAAAAGAGCATTTTTCTTTATTCTACCATCGATAACATGCTATTTTCGATAATTCGAATTTTCGGTATCTCAAATTTTTTCTCCTCTCCCTTCAAGTTCGAGATATTGAGGTTTGACTGTATATGTAATATTAACTTTCAAACTTTAAAAATGGACCATTATATAACTCATCTGTTCATTGTTGTTAACTTTCTAAGGAAAAAAAGTAGCAAAGCAAAATCATGTCTACCTTTATGGAGGAACTGAGAGCAGATGGTACCATGGCGTGTATCCCCCGTTCAGCTAAAAGTTTATTGAGGCTCCGACCAGTTAAGGGGAATTGTGATGTTCTCTGCTGGGGACTATTTAAAGTAGATGGGGGTTGGGAGGTAATTCTGGTAGACAGCTGTAGAGATGGATAACTGGAAAGGCAGACAAAGGATGACAGAACACATAAGTAGGAAGGTAGAATATTACACCCATATAGAAAGAATATGGTTAAGATAATCAGGTGGAACTGATACTTTAATATTGTAACAGATATATAGGGTAGTTAGTTTCTTTTACAGTGAAATAAATACCACAGAAAAGAAAATATAACCCCCAAAAAACAGGTTTCTTCTCAACTAGAAATTATTCATATTTTTACAATCGGTTTAGTTTAAAATTACGAATGACTTTCTTGGTTACTATTTCACGAATAAAGAATATCTTATTAAATCATATAAACATAGAAAAAAATTATTTCTACAGAAAATCTATCAATATTAGTGAAAACAAATTTTTACAAATATCCAATTATCAAGTTTTTATTAATAAAATATATTATTGAAAGTGCCACAAAATAAATTTAATATTTTTAAGTATAAATACTTTACAAATTATATGCATAATGTATGCAATGATGGCAAGTAATATTTGCATGGGTAATAAGAATTTTTTGTTGTTATATACAATCTACCATTGAGTTGTACTCAAATCAAGGAGACAAAAAGGTATTAGTGTACAAAACTATTAAATTTGCTAACTTTTTAACACAAATTACTAAATTGCAACACCATTTAAACTAACACCATAAAAGTTTTTAAATGAATGAAATGCAAAGATTAGTTTTAAAGTAAATTAATTTCATTTAGTAAAAATCATAATAATTTAATTGCAAATATCATTTTCAAATAATATTTCTAGCAAAACCCATTCTTAATTTCTTTGTGTGAATATCTACATTATGTAAATTGGGACTAAGCTAATATTAATTATTAAATCAATATCTTTATAAAATGTTGTTAGATTTGAGATTGATTAATAATCATGAATTCAGTCATGATAGACAATTTTTTAATGCGCTAAGCACAATTTTGTTTAATTTAAAAATACTGGAAAAAATAATAAAACAAACATGAAATTTTTATAGCATATTTTTTTTTAATTTTATGGCCAATTCAAAGTATCATAAGTCTCATCTTTAATAAAATATTGAAGTTTACAGTGTAAATAAAATCTCATTTTAAACCTGAAGATAAGTAGTCAGTACACATTGTTGGAATTAAAATTAGAGATCACAATGGTAAAATTTTACTAAAAACAGCTTACCTAGGTGTTACACTCGTAGAATCCATGCGTGGCAAGGCAGAGGTGGTAAATGTAAAAACAGATGTAGTACTCTCAAACCTTTTACCAGGATGTGAACCATCTGCAAGAAAAAAGTTTTAAAAATAGAAAATGAAAATCAACAAAGAAAACTTGTATAAAATAAACCAATATAAAACAATAACATACCATCATCTTCTTCATAATCACCAAGACTAACATTTTCATCTAAATCTTGGAGTTTTGATTCACCTTTAATTTTAACGCCTGGTCTTTGTTCGAATATGCCACTCAAGTTAGGTGTGGCAAGTTTTTGCCAATGATGTAAAGTTTGAGAGCCTGTAAAAATACAGAGTTAAACAATTGATTCTAACATTATGGCAGGCTCAATAAATGGTTAATATTTTTAATTATCAACATGAAGACTTAATTTATAGCTAATATAAAATTTTTTGAAAACTTTACTTTCACAAATATACTCGTTTAGGGCAGTGTTTCCCAAAGTGTGGTATGCGTACCCCCAGGGGCACAGGAACAATTTAGCGGAGATACATGTTCTTATGTGAAATATCTTGCAACAAACGAAAATTTTAAAAAAAAATTATTTTAAAACAAAGTTAGCTATGAAAATTTACGATTATGTATTTTTCTATTGGCAATTTTTTTCAGATTTAACAGTTAATAATTAGTGGTGTCAATCAGTTGTGACTTTTAACTTTTGTGCAATTTTTTTATCACAGCAAAAAGCAATATCATCCTTCTCACTGATGCAAATAAACTTATTAACAAAACTTGTATCAAAAAAGAAAAATAAACACATTTTTAAAAAAATACATAAATTTTTTTATTAGTGGTACACAGCATTACGAAAAATTTAGAAAGGGTACACAAAAGTCATAAGTTTGGGAAACAATGGTTTAGGTGATAGAGCATTCACCTCCCAATGAGGAGAATCGGGTTTGAATCCCAGCGATGGCTGGTCGATACAAATTCCGCTTACGGCTTGCACTGACCACAGTGCTGACGTAAAAATATCCTCAGTGGTAGACGGATAATGGGTCAGAGTCCCCTTGCCGCCACGCTAACAGTGGGAGGTTTTTGTGGTTTTCCTCACCATGTAATGCAAATGTGGGTTAGTTCCCTCAAAAAGTCCTCCACCATGGAGAATTTATCTAATACTTGATCCAGGAGTTCCTTCTGAATTGGGTTCTAAATTACAAGACTACGGAATTGAAGATTAGTAGTTGTAAGCCCAAAAAATTGGGTTGGCAATTTAACGACGGTTATAAAATAAAATAAAATATACCATTATGACTAATTAATAGTTTGAATTAACTTGTATCGAACTTTGATTCCTTTTAACACCTGTACTTTGTTCCTATAGGCCAAGTAAGGTGTGGTAAGTTTTTGAGAATGATGTAATTTCAGATGTTCATATTGGGTCTAAATCACATTTTTTAAAACAATACACAACATTCCCATAACTATTTCTGTATTCAATTACTCAGGTATGTGTCTCAAACTTTAGGGTAATTTTATAATAGAAGAGTTGAATCAGTAACCATAGATCGTTGAATTGATTTTGTTTCTGGTATACTTAAGGCTTCCTTTCCAGCAAATTTCATAATTGTCTATTTTTGGCAGAGGCAGATAATGACATTGAAAGTTCTGCAAAATTTCAACTTCTTGGTATTTTGAGAGTCTATAGCAGCCTTAGTGTTTGATTTACTTTAATGACTGAGTATAAAAAGACGGAATCAGCAAAATTTCAAAAAACCCAAGTTATATCAACAAAAATTAGGGTTTGACAAAAATAAAATAGGAGATCACCACGTAATAAACTAATTTAAAATTATGTAAAACTTTAACTCAAATTCATAAAATTTTTGAAGTTATTTGATAAGTTTATAAACATTTTAAAAACTGTGCATTAATTTTATAATGAATAACTTCTATTCTAATATGCATTACAAACTTAACTTGAAAATATTGTTAAACTTCTAATTTTAAGATGTAATACTTGGAAATATTTAAAAAAATGTAAAAGAAAAATAATAAATTTAAAAAAAAAAAATTAAAAAAAACTTTAAATCAGAACTATTTACTATTCCACAATAAAGGGGATGATTTAAAAAAAATAAAATTATGTATTTATCTTATTACATCTTATCATTATCTTATCTTATCTTTATATCTTATCTTATCTTTATCTTATTCATTTAAAATTTTCATTATAGGCATATCCACTCACTTTGTATATTCTATATGATCTCTTTCTTGTTTAAACAATGAAGAATTACAATTATATGTAACACTGTTTTTCAATCATAAATACAGAAATGTTTACCCACATAAAAAGAAAACTTTATAAAACTTATTAGAAAAATCAAAATCAAAACAATGAATGAATATGTACAGAAAACTATTATAAATAAACAATAACTAAAGGAGTATTTCTCAAATCATTTTTCGTAAAAATTAGTGACTTTCTTTAGCTAAGATATTTGTAAACTTAATTTTTTAGTTATCCTACCATCTTCATCTAATGCAATAAAGTTTTATGTGAAATAAAACACATAAATCTGACACCATTGTCAATCAAAATTATTTTTATATCCCTTTAGGAAATATTTATTTCAATTCTGACTATCATTCACATAGTTAACAGACAAATCTTTTAAATTTTACAACAGTGAACTTTGAAAACTATGGGTCTTTAGAACCCAGAGGCTATCAAATTTCTAGGTCTGCTTTTACTAAACGCTGGTCTCTATTCCCTATTTAAAATATGAAATCTCTACCTCTTTATCCATCCATTAATATTTACATTCATTATTATTCTATCTATTGATAAACAAGACAAATAATTTCAAAACAAGATGGGTTATATTAAACAATAAAGGTTTTTAATTAGGACTGACGAAACACCTACATCAAAACTAAGGGACACGTAACTTATTTTTTGATTTATCTCCACGACTTTTGGCATAGTAGACACATTAAAGCGCGTAGTGGGATCACCATTCTAATAATCTATTCATCTGAGTTTCATTAAAGAGTAAATTAGTATAATAGAATCCAAAACATTAAGGCCTCAAATACCTTCTAAAGGCTTTATAATCTGTAGCTTTTCAGGAAATTGGTAACGCTTTATTGTGCGCCCATATAAAGTTTTCTTAAAATTGGCATTCCAACTATCACCAGAAGCTTGTTGCAGTTCAGTTTGTAAGTCTGAGCAGATGCCGAAACCAGTGTTCACAGTATGTGTGCCTACATCTAAATTGGTTGGTCGCATTTTTTCATTCTTTCCATGAACATATCTAGAGAAAAAGAAAAAAAATTACTGATTGTACTTTTTTCCCAGAAATTTCACAAAGAAAAAAAATTTAGCTGTATATTAAGTAGTTAAATGACAATATCTTCATAAATTCCAATTAAAATTTTAAAAAATAAATAAAATTAAAAGCAGCAGTTGGTGAAGTATTTTCTAAAATTAAATTTGCAAACAAGATATTTAGTAAAACGCTAGAAGTCACGAAAGTTAATATTTTCAAGTCAATGTTGACAATTAAAATTATGCACATGAAATGACTTAAACAAAATGCTCTTAAAAACATCAATTGCAAAAAAATAAAATAAAAAAAAACAGAATTCAACAGAGTAAACTGCAATTCAACAGAGCTGCTTCGAATATAAATGGATATTGTACATAATTATCTTAGTTACAATCTATCCAATTTTCTGAACAACTGTAAGCTTACATACTCAACTTTGAAAAAGTTAGATAAAATACTAGACTAATATCTCTTCTTAGTTGATTTTTCTAAAATAAGACTATTATTGTTGATGAAACAAAAGAAAAAAATCTTAAGAAACAACAGGGAAGAAAATTATTCTCAGAATTTATCAATTATTTGTGCTCTTCATTATTGATAGCTTAGTTAGGAACTATAGCCTATTAAGAAGATAACTTACGTGTCTGTGTTTTCATCATCAGTGCTGTAGCTTTCCGCATAGGCAGATTCAGAGTCTGATGCGAGGTCATTAAAACCTGATGACAAGGATGATAATTGGCTAAGGGATGAGAAGCAAGTAGAGGTCATGTTATGAGATTTATGACCACCGCTCATAGTATAATGGGAACGGGATGAAGAATTATGACGATGTCTTGGAGGAAAACCGTGATTGGCATATCTAACTGTATTGAACACTTTACGACTGTGACACCTGCATGGAAAAAAAAGTGCATTGATATAAAGTCACTTGCTAAAATAACATTTTATTTAAGAATATAAAAAAAATATTAAATATAGATGTGCTGAGCATTATAGACATTAACTGATACAGACTTTGACTTAGGTTATTTTAAAAAATTAAAGCTTTTTTTTGTTTTCATAAATTGCTAATAATTCATTAGAGCCGTGATGACTCAGGGTATAGGCGAACCGAGTTCGAATCCTAGCGATCGCTAGCCGATTTGAATCTCGCATTCGGCTTGTAGTGACCACAGTGCTAACGTAAAATATCCTCAATGGTAGATTAAGCATGGGTTAGAGCCCGCTTGTCGTGAGACTAACCATGGGTAGTTTCCCTCATCATGTAATGCAAATGACGGTTAATACCATCAAGCCAATTTCTCACAAAACTTGTCCAGGAGTTTCCTTGTCTTCTGGAATAGGTTCAAAGTTACAAGGCTAAAGAGTTGAACATTAATAGTCATAAATCCAATAAAATTGGGTCGGATGTTCAACGACGGTTATGAAATGAAATATTACATTCATTAACAATCAGAGAAAACAATTTTTGTCACATTTAAGTCAATTACAGAAAATCAACATTATAGAAATCAAGTGACTGATTACAAAACAAGACTTCTTTTTATCTAAAATCATCTCATATAAAGACTAAGAATAAATTTATGTTATTTTTCTACAGCTATACTTTATTCTCAAACACTGGAACTTGTGAGAGTTCAATAAACTGCTTAATATACTCTTCACATTTGTTAACCAGGATGTTGAGCTGTGTTAACTCTAAACAGACTTGAAAAGATGTTAACTGCTATTCCTATTTCTGATCAAATTGTAAAACTGATTTGAAGTGGAGATATATAATCCTTAAAAAATAACACAGTTGTACAAGTGTGTAATTGTAGTAGAAACTTTGTTATTTTGAAATTTCTCAATTTTCGTTATGTTAAAGCATCTTTACGGGACAAACTGCACATATTGTTAAAACATTTTGAAATATCAGGATGCAACCATAATATTGATATGAAACTGCCAGTGCAACATTTTTAACAATATTTTTAGCAAGTTTAAAACCTGATCTCTTTTGGAATAACAAGTTACTTTGTTAATACTTAGCTTTGATATATTAATAAGAATCTTTGCTGGATGATCTGCATGGTATTTAGTATTAAAATAAATCTTGATTTTTTATTTATTTAAAATTACAATTTAATTAATAATTCTTAAAAACAAAACTATCTAAATCTAATAAATTACAATTTTGAATAGAGTAGTTTCAATTGCTGTGATAAAAAAAAAGTTTTTTTTTAAAATTTTTCGTTTATTAAAATTTGTGTGTGCTGGTAAATTATCTCTTTCTTTTTTTAAAGTTTAGAAATGTAATAACAGTATTTATGCCTGAAATACTACTAGGACAGCAGCAGTGGAATTGGACTGAATGTATATTTTGATGGCAGAAGAGTAATTCCTAACACCAAGAGACTAATAACAATACGGGTAAATAAGCTTGTAAATAACAATACGGGCATAAGCTTACAAAATAAAATGGTCTTAGAAACTAAGTCTGATGCAAAAATAAAAGAAGAGGAAATCTGGGGTTGCAAATAAATAAGAGAAATTTTCAATAACACACCTGAGAGTCATGATACTCAAATTCGTAAGAGAAAAAGTTCTGAAGGAATCTTGGTTAGTGATATATAATAGTTAATAGAGTCATGAGTTCCCGCCACAGATATATTAACCCTGAATAGATTTAATTGATAATTTGCAGCAAAATCAACAGATTTAAAGTTTTTGTTCTGAGAAATTAATTGCCTTAACGACAAAACTGAAATTAAATTATTGAGGTAAGGAGTTCTGAATAAAAGTAGACTGGATATTTTAGAACAAAAAAAGTTTTAAACTGATTTCAATAAACTTTGCTTCATTATGTATCAGTATAACTTAATTAAATATTCAATGTAAAAATTCTATTTCCATAGGAATTTTTGTAGGAAACTTACTCAATTTTAGGGAATTTTCTAAAATGTACGAAAAACCAAGAGAATTTTCATTCTGGAACTGAACTGAGAAACTGGCAAAATCCAGTAGTCTACTAGAAAATCCAGTAGAGCACAGAGCTTTGAATAATGCAAGTTACATTATTGTTAAAGTAACAATAACTTACGGCCTTTCATCTGAGGAATAGCCATCGCTGTCTCTACCTAATGACTGCTCTAATTCACTTGCAAGTGAATCTGGATTGATGTAAGAACTGTACATTCCATAGTTCTGCCAAGTGTTCGCACTTGGCAACCGATTTCTTTGAGCTTGCTTAGCCTCTGCTTGCAATTCTTGAAATGCTGCCATAAGCTCACCATACTTCTCTTTCATGTCTATAAGCTCTTCTGACAATTCATGTTGACATTCCTCTGCAATCTCCAGCTTACTCGATAAGCATTCGTTGTCAGCAGATATCTAAGAAATAAATAAAAAAATATCAAATTAAGTATTTTAATTTAAAGTGAATGAAAGAAAAGAATTCATTACTTTAGAAAACTAAAAGTTATAGATTTTATATACTATACGGGGAAAAAATCTGTAATTGACTATACTTTGCCAAATCTTTGTTTTAAACATGGATCATAGCCAAAATTTTCAACAAAAAATAAGCACCTTTTAGGAGTTTTTTAAGCATTCAAAAAATATGTTTATGCACTTTATAATTAGGATATGCACATTAATATCATAATTAGGATATGCACACCAATAAAACATTTTTCTTCCCATTGGTGAAAGTTCTTCATACATACATTAACAAAATACAAAATAATTTTCATAGACTTTATACGTTAATGATAAAATTCCAGCTTTTGATAAAGAACTAGCTTTTGATAATGAACTCTTTTTCTGATTATAATAAAAAAAATTTATACAAAATTTTACAAATATCAAAAATTGAGTGGCTCTTTCTATTTTTCAAATTATTATATGGTCCCTACACTCATAATAAACAAATCTGAAATCTTAACATTGCATTTTTCTTTTTAAATCTACAACCTATTTAAATTGGTAATTGTTATGAGTTGGTCCTAGTATATTCATGACTTACATAATGTTACTTGCACATCACTTTTAGGCAATTAGTCAATTTATTAACTTGAAAAATACAGCAAATTTATAGCTTTTTAACAGCTAGTTAATTATAAATTTTTAAATAGTAACAGCAGCAATGAAGAAAAATTAAACAATAAAGCTTTACTCACATCACGCAACTTTCTTTGCAGATCAACAATTTGGGAGAGCAACTGGGTGATTTCTTCTTGTTGTCGAATGTTATCTTCACTTTTCCTTCCAACTTCTTCTTGAAGAAGGGTTAGCTGCGAATTTGCGTCCCCTATGTGATAAAACAAAATATTTTAAAATGACAGAAAACTTAGCATGAAATAGATGCCTATGTAACATATTAACTTTAATGCAAACTTAATTTACAAATGCACCGCAATTAAAAGATTTTGAAAACCCTCCATTATTTTGGATCTTCATTAAAAGTTTAATCTCACAGTATAGTATCAAAATAAAATTTATATTGAGTATTTGTGAAATAAAATACTTTACAAAGAGTGTATTGCTTTTCTGAGAAGAAAATACAGATTTATTTAACGGACTTCAAGTCAAAAATACTAAGTTAATATAAAAAACAAGAGTTTATTTAAATCATAGTTTTGTTTAAAAACAAATTTATATAGAGTGAAATTATTGTTTAATAAATTTATATCGAATATTGGTGAAGTAAAATACCT
>NC_092206.1:16726169-16814350 GCF_043381705.1 Parasteatoda tepidariorum
ATTTTGATCAAATAAGTGAAAGTTATAGTACGATGTTATATGCTGCTTATATAATGATGTTGGTCCATTAAGGGTTAAAAAAATAACTGCTTTCTTTACTGAAAAATTTTCTTTACTAAAAATTAAACTTCACTGAAAAATTTAAATATCTATACAATGGGCTCCTAAACTTTTTTGCCTAAGGGCATCAGATTTCTGCACCTGAAAAATATTGCAGAAAAACATCAAATGTTGTAAGGTAATTAAAGGTGTTAATTAGGAAGGAAGGAGGACATCTGACTCTCTTCAAAGCCTAAGAAATTTGAGAAAACCGATTGTCTGGAACGATCGGGACCATCGTTTTTCCGGATAACTGATTTTTCCGGTTTTCTGAATCTCTACAAAAAGTCGTTTTTTTAATTGTTAAACCCAACTAAAAAAAAAATAAATATTTGGAAATAATCTTAAAAAGAAGAAAAAACGAAGTATTACACTAATGATTATTTCCAAAATGATGGTAAGGTAAACATCTTTCAAAAAAGAAAGAAAAATCCTAAAATCTTATAAGGAAAAAAAAAAAAACATTTAAAAAAAAAATTGCGGGAAAATTTATCAAATTTTGTTTCGGTTTTTTTGTTTTCTGATTTCCGGATAACAGGTTCTGTACTGTACAATATTTTAACTAGTGAACTCATTATATAAACATGCTGCAACTTTGAAATGAATACAAATTTCCATTTCAGGACAAGAAAGTGAATGAATTATAATTATCTATCTGGCAAAAGCATGTCCCCTTTTGTAAGTTTTTATTACAAAATTCAGATCATTAATTATATTAAAAATGTTCAATTTCATTATGCACATTATTCTAATTATTTTTTGTTAAATTTATACATGTAGTAAATTTAAAAAACAAAAACAAAATGTTAATAAAATTAAATCACTGGCAGGTCAGCAGGCCAGTGATTTAACTTTATTAGACAATTTTTTGGCCATAGAACATAATTTGGAGACCACTGGCCTGTACTAACAACCAATCAACATGCAATCTAAAAATTTGAGCGTTTCCCAATTGTCAAAAAATATGACTTCCCTCTAAAGTCTTTATATTAAGAAATAATAACATACCCAGTTGCTTAACACAATCTGTAATCAACTGCATTTCTTTTTTCTCCTCGTCCTCAAGCTCTGCTGACCTGGATATAGCCTATAATTATGACAAAAAGTTAACATAAATAATAAATGAAAATCTATGGCTAGTGAAATGATGTGAATATTTTTACCTCTGTCCTAAGCAGGCTATTTTCTTCTTGCAAATTACTGATCTTCCTATTGAGAAGATCCCAACTGACAGAAAAGCCTCGTTCTTTACTAAAATATTTAAAAAAGAAACAGACATTAATAAACGCAATTACAGTCATTTTAACTAGTCTAATTAAATTTAACGTCAAGTACTAAAATGTTTAGTAAAAACAGAAAGCATCTATACAAAGAGAAATTTTTTTTTTTTTTTAAAAAACAGTGACTTAAACATTTTTATCACTGATACAAACTGTACATTTTTGATTTTCTTAAATACTATACAAAATTTTAAATGGTTATATAGGTAAATAATAATAATAATAGTATACTTGAGAAATTTTTAAAATTTTTTTATTAACTTACACTGGTGAACTGGTGTCTGATTCTGTGTCCAAGTCTTGAGTATAAATTTGCAGTAAGCCATTTTTCACAGTTAAATCATGTTTTAACTGAGTTAACTAAAAATCAAAAGAACAGAAATTTTTAGCAAGATGAAATAAAGTAAAACTATATTGTAATGAGAGTTTTTCTAGATAAATAAGGTTTCAGCATCATTAAGGGATGCTGTTAAATGTAAGATTTATCAATCAGCATTAATGAAGAGCAAAGAAGAAAAAAAAAAAAAAGATTTATTCCAAAGATGAGAAAGAAAAAAATTAAATAACCCCCCAAAACATGAATTGTAAAACAGCATTTCAAAAATCAACAACCACCCTAAACATGATTAAAATTTACAGAGCATTGCCAATCATTAATATTTTTAAGATCAAAATGTGTCTTTTCATTATGACCCAGTCGTATAGGAACAACTCTATGGTAAATAAATACAGTTTTAATAAATCAAAGCTGATGATTCTTTTTGCCGATTTATAAATAATGAGAAATTAGATCACACAATATGAGATAAAAAAAGATTATAAAAAAAGGATAATTAAAAAAAAAATTTATAATTTTATTGAACTTTTTTATTATCATTTCAAAAGACATAATTACTAAGTTTAAATAAAAATATTTCTAGACATAAAAATATTAAATAAGTTACATATCATTTAAGGGCAAATATTGGAATAATCCATATTTAATATAAGAGAAAGTTTAGATACATACAATTCCAACTTTTACTTTACACAATTCCTACTACTGATACCAGAATTTTGCTACTTTTAACATAATGCAATTTTAGAAAAGTAAACAGTGTTAAATGTTAGTAAAAGGAAAATGCTACATTAATTCATGCTGCCAAAATTATTAATACTGAAAATGTAAAATTTATCATGGAAAATACTTACAGTATCATTTGAATTCCCCAGTTCTTGTTCAAGTTGATCATTCCTTAATCTCAAATCCTTATTTTGATCCAACAAGGACTGTCCAATACGAGCAGCAAGTTCTAAATCACGTTCTTTCTACAAATTCATAAGATAGTTATATTTATTTTTATTACGAACTTTATATTTATACATAATAATTATTACATTAAATTATGAACCATGTATAAGCTAATAAAAACATTTTTTAAACTCAAGATTGTATTTGAAGAATTATAACAGTGACCACAAGAATTCAGAAAAAGAAAATTGATTTTATCCTATTTCTTTCAGATTGATTTTATTGAATTTCTCTCATTTTTGTAATCAATGGTCTAAATTTTATTATAAATTTTTTAGTCGTACACAAAACACAACAAAAACTTAAACTTTATGTCAAATAAAAAAAAATCCAATTATTTTTAAAAATAAATAAAACTTTTGCACGTACCATTTTTTTTCTTTTTGGAAAAAATATCGCACACTTAGATATTTTAATTTCAAATTAATTCATTTTCTGGGATTTTTTTAGGGATTTTAGTTAAATTCTCTGATTTTTCAGACTAATAAAATTCATTGATTACATTGTTACCCTGTATAAGATAAAAGTGATTTTAACATTTATGTTAGGTGATAATCATATGCAACTTCAGGCAAAATTATAGAAATTCATGCAAAAATAAGATGTTTAATAAAATTGTTAAAAGTGCATCATGAAGTTAGAATATATAGTGAACCTTTTAAGATGATTATCTTAATTAACTCCTTCCACCTTGCTCCCTTTAAAATGACAGGGTGAGGTTTTGTCCTCTATTTCTCAATAACTATTTTTAATATGTTATATACAATTAATTTAGCAATTTCTCTCACCATATTTCCTTCACATATGAAGATTTTTTTTTAAAAAAAAAACAGTAGTTTAAATAAAATTTAGGGAAAAACTTAAGACTAAGAAAAGTTAAGATAACTTATTCAAGAGTATTTCTCAAATATATAATACAATGAAAACATGCCATTATAAACTTACAAATTTAGAGATTTCAGAACATTATCTGTGTCAATTTGAACGACGTTAGCAGTGTCATCATGCAGATCCCACTCTGCAATGGATTTATCCTCTTTTGCAAAGTTCCGCAAAAATTTGCTTTCATCCAAAAAACTTTTCATGGGTTTTTATAATATTATTTGAATCCACACTTTCCCATGCATTTAGTAAGTTTTTTAATTTCAAACATTTTTATATTTGGGTTTTTGAGTGTTTGACTTACAAATGAGACATACTAGAATTTTGCTAACTCGTAATCAAAGATATAGGGACTTATACTCTGGGATATATATATATAAATATATATATTTGCAAAACCATATATTGCATATAGGGTTTTGCAAATTAACAACAGTAAAAAAATAAA
The DNA here is from genome assembly GCF_043381705.1 of Parasteatoda tepidariorum. Taxonomy (NCBI): domain Eukaryota; kingdom Metazoa; phylum Arthropoda; class Arachnida; order Araneae; family Theridiidae; genus Parasteatoda; species Parasteatoda tepidariorum. Next base: position 16,730,170 of record NC_092206.1, read on the forward strand.
TAAAAATAGCTAAAAACTAGATTGAACTTACTTCTTCCAATAATCGAGTTACTGCATCAATATCATTGTATGTCTTGGTCATCTGGCTGAGACGATCAGCACATAACACTAGAATGAATATCATGAACTTGAAGCAATTATAATAATATTTCAAAAAAGATGATTCTTGATGCATTAAAAATTAAAAACATAAGCAAATAAAATTTGACAAAATCAAAGACCAAATAATTTAATTTTATAAAAACAAAAACTATTTACAGTGTAACAATATATTTAAAATAAAAGCATTTGTTGCATAACAATATTTACTAGAAAAAAATACACTTTTCTCCATAAATACCCCTAATTTTTGCTATTTCCTTCCTTTCATATTAATACAATTATACATGTGAAGAAACATACATTATCTGCATTTCACTTTTACATATTCAAAAAATTAATACATTTTCTAGTTAGCATGGTAATTATGTTGTTTTTAAAGTCAGCTTAAATAAATTTAAATTAATAAGAGAATTTTTTTTAAAAAATAAATTTTTTTTTAATAAGAAATATTGTAATTACAAAATATTTTATTGTATTATTATTAAAATATATAATAAAAATAAATTAAGAGATTAAGGGAAAAACAGCAAAGACATTAAGTATTACATAATTAAATTAATTTTACAACAAATTACAATTCATTTAGAAAATCTAATAACATGAAAATAACACTATTTAACTGAATCAAAATTAAAATGCTTTATACTGTACCAAAATATTTAAGGGTTTCCTCAACAACTTCAGGACTAAGGGGTATATCAGTATCAGGGCTTAAAGCTGGGGTCTGTATATACCAGTCTTCGTTTTCGTATCCTGAAAGAATTATTCTAAATATTTTACTAATACAAACATCAGATATAATACATTATATAATTAAGAAAATCAGAAAGGTCTAAAATAAAATTTTACTTAGTTTACACACATAATTCTTATGATCATGCCAACATTTAAGAGTAGGCAATCAATCATTATTCTGGAGCATTAATAAAGGGTAATTTCAACATTTAATAAAAACACATTTCCAGATTTTAAACGCATGTAAGTTAAAAAAACAAAAAACAAAAAAAAAAAAAAAAGCATTCATATTTACTCAATTTTTAGTAAAGAGTTCAAAAGTTAAATTTTTTTTTTTAAAATTAAAAACTGAGTGCAATTTGGGAGGAGGGAACACAATATTTTATAACTGCAGCTTTCAGTAAAAAAATAAATTTATGTATGATAATTATGCAAATTATAATTGTATCATTAAACACAAAACAGGCAAAATTAATTTGCCTTTTTTATACACTTTCTACATGAATTAATTAATCCCTTGAGAAAGATATACTTTTTTTTCTCACTTCTTCAAATCTCATACAAAGCAAACTTCTTTGATCATTGTTTTGTAACATAATAATTTAAAAATCAAAGACTTTTTTTTAAAAAAAAAGTATAGATAATAAAATTCTAATTCAGATTACAGTGTCAAATAATTTAATTTAAATGTTGACATCTTGTTTTTAAGTGAGAAAACAGAGTATTAAATAATAGTATTGGACGAAAAATCCTTGGCGTGATCATCACAGGGTCTAAAAAGTTTTAGTTGCTAAATATTTTAGTAAAATTTAACTTGTTTTTTATTTTAAAACCTAAAAATATGTATGTTAGCAAGAGGAAAAAAGATTTTTTTAAAATAACCTACCTTAGAAACATGTTTTATTTTAAAACCTAAAAATATGAATATTATCAAGAGGAAAATTGATTTTTCTAAAACATCACAACAAACTTAGATTTGAACATTTTGAAATCTATCTTGTTGTCTGCTATCAACTTAGATGACCTCACTATAAAATTTGTCTTTTAGATGTGTTAGTCTTAGTTAATATATTATAAGGAATATTATATAGGTAGGCTAGCTGCGTGACTTTACTTAGTACGATGGTATCTGCATTAATATTTTATAGTTTTGGTTGGAAAACTTTTGACAATTGACGATTTAATCTGAATTTAACCGTCATATCCAAAACAAAAAAAAAAAACTTTTTGGCAATTGTCATAATTTATGAGTCATGTATATCGAATGGCATTTTCATGCACTACCGACTGAAGATGCGCCGAAATAGATTGGGGTTGAATTAATTGTGAAAACGTTGAATAGAATAATGTGAACTGTATTTTTCTGCATAATTCGTAGTGAAAATCAACACGGTAAAGAAAAAATCGCAATTTGGAAAAGGGAAAATTAAGCACTTTTTAAAAACACACAATGAAAAAAGCACCTTTAAGGGCTTTTAAAAAACGAAAATTGAAAATAAGCACCTTTAAGCACTTTTTAAAAATGCTACGCACCCTTGTAGAGTAGTTTTGTCCATTTTAATTTCAAATAATATTATATTAAAAATAATAATCTTTTTCTAATATTTACTAAGCGCTAAAAGCTACTCTACTTCCTGTACCATAACAGGCTGGCTACTAGCAATTGGTTCAGATTCTTTGATATATTATAATTGATATATTTGAATCTTTGATATATTATAAATGCATCAAAACTACAAAATTCTTTTGTTTTTTAATATTCTACAACCTTATTAAACTTAAAAGTTGTTACAAATGAGAATAATATAATTCCTGACTGAGAGAGGCATGAATGATATACTTTAAAAACTATTTACAGGGTGACCACAAACACAGTAATTATATAATTCTAAAGCATAAAATACATAACAAAACACTATTTTCAACTTTAATGGTTCATAAAAAAGTTTTTTTTTCTTAATAGTATAGAAGATTATTACAAGGCTAATTTTTTCACAGAAAAAATATTGATCATTTAGTTACCTTATATAAATTTATTAATTTCTCATAACTTTTTGAGTATTTGTTTGACTCATTGACATTTATCTGATTTTTCCAAATTGATAAAATTTCCTAACTTTCCTGCGTTCTGTAGCCACTCCATTTTTACCAATGTAAATATGAAGTTATAGGTTTAGAATGTTTTAGGCACTAAAAAGAGTGATAAAAAAGGACCTTATACAGAATATACAGAACAATTTTCATAAAAGATATTTTTGACAACAGAGCTGTCTAAAATGAGATTAACAGGAAGTAGAGTAGCTTGATTTTTATACCTTGAAAAATAAAAATATTTTAAGAGTTTGAATAAATNGTTGCTAAATATTTTAGTAAAATTTAACTTGTTTTTTATTTTAAAACCTAAAAATATGTATGTTAGCAAGAGGAAAAAAGATTTTTTTAAAATAACCTACCTTAGAAACATGTTTTATTTTAAAACCTAAAAATATGAATATTATCAAGAGGAAAATTGATTTTTCTAAAACATCACAACAAACTTAGATTTGAACATTTTGAAATCTATCTTGTTGTCTGCTATCAACTTAGATGACCTCACTATAAAATTTGTCTTTCAGATGTGTTAGTCTTAGTTAATATATTATAAAGAATATTATATAGGTAGGCTGGCTGCGTGACTTTACTTAGTACGATTGTATCTGCATTAATATTTTATAGTTTTGGTTGGAAAGTTTTTGACAATTGACGGTTTTATCTGAATTTAACCGTCATATCCAAAAAAAAAAAACTTTTTGGCATTATTTTTGACAATTGTCATAATTTTTGAGTCATGTATATCGAATGGCATTTTCATGCACTACCGACTGAAGATGCGACGAAATAAAATTAATTGAAAAAAATTAAAATAAAAAAAATATATATATATTTTGAATAAGTTTTTAAATACAAATAATAACCATTATCTTTTAATATAATTGATAAAAAATACAATTATACGTATATTACATCTGTTTTCAGAAATGAAAAAGTACAATAACACGAAATATTAAAAAAAAAAAACAATAAGAAATCTTTTATTAATAACTTTGTATCTACAAACAATATATGATACCAGTAATAACATGTTTTCAACAATTAGTTTGACATGAAAATTTACCAATTAAAATTTCAAAACTTCTCAACATTTCATTGTTTTATAGTTAAATAATAAGCCCACCATAAATGAAAATTATAAACTAAAGAGTAAAAATATATCACAAATTAAAAATATTTTGAAATTCAAAATAACATTTTTTCATATCACTAATTTAGAGTGAGGAAAAGAACAAGTAAGGAAGGAATATTCAAATTTTGACTTCGAATTACATAGTTAACAAGAAACTTTATATAGTTCTCGTTAACTATGCTAATATACTTTTAAACCAATTCTAATTTTTTTTTTTTTAACTTTCACTAACGTTATTCTGACAATTAAACATATCAAATTCATAATAATTTTTACTCTTATTATAAAAAATAAATTACATGCAAAATAAGAGTTAAGTTAAATATAAATGTTTCAGACTTACACTAAAACTTAATTTATAAATGATAAGTTCAAATGTAAAATAATTCAAGAAATTGAACAATGCAGCAACTTAATTCCAATAAAATTACTTATATTACTGAATTCTTACTATTAGATGGAGGAAGTATAAACAAAAATCAAAATAAACATAGGAAATAAAATGTCGCACACTACAAAGTCCTTATCTAACAGAGATAATGAAATACAATTCTTATTAACATGGTTATCTTTTTAATAATAGTTACTGATACCATTTTACTGATTAACACTAAAAGATTTTGTAATCTTGAAAATTAAAATTAATACATACCACCAAATTCTGTTAATGTATCAGCTCTAAGTTTGTAGTGTGGAATGTGTTCTTCTATTAAGCTAACTAATTCAACTTCAGCAGTATCTGCTCTACAACAAATATCTGGAAAAAAAAATAAATAAATGAATAAATAATAACAATAATAATAATGAACAATTTAATAATAAAAAAAGGATAAACAATTAAAGTTCTTAATGTAAATTTGGTAATTTTTCAACATCTTTTAAGTAAAAAAATTACCTAATAAAAATTAATTTTACTTTGTACTTTTTCAATGCAATAATAGTCAGAAAAAACTATCACTGCAATATTAGTCAATGCGATTAGCTGGAGGAAATAAGTTTTTTCCTTATGTCATAAATAAAATAAAAAAACCGAAAATCTTAAAATTTTATAAGTAATAGAATTTTGATAAAAGTATCAATAGAACTAAGTATCTCACATGAAGTAATAAAACTTATGAATACGACAAAAGAAATGAAAACTTTTCTAACCTATTTTTTTTTTTTTTTAAAGTCTTTTCAGTAAATATTGTTCGTATCTTTAAATCATTGTCTGTGTTCAAAGAAATAATAAAACAATAACAGTAAACCAATTTTAACACAGAAAGGTAATTTATAGGAACTTTCAATTTTGTGCATTGAAAATCTCGAAAGTATTTTGACTAATAAATAGCACTTTTTTCTTTCATGAGCAAAAACAAAGGAAAAAAAAACACATTTAAGTTTTATTGCAAGAAAAAATATTATGTTTAACGTAACGAGAGGAAAAATTTGCAAGAACCTTTATATCACTTTTCAACTCATCAAAAAAAGAAAAGAAAAAAAAATTCACATTTGAAACACAACACACAAAAATGGCTACTCATACTTTATTTTTGTACTGTGAAAAAACAAGAAACAATCCCGGATTTTTCTTTTATGCATTGAAAAGATTGAATATTTAACATTATTAGAAAAAAAATAAAGGTAGTGAAAATTGTTATATTCCCATAAAAAAAACTTCTTGAAATTTGCACAAAAAATTTCCTAAAAGGTTATTTTATTAAAATTTTTTAGAAAATAATATAAATATTTTCAGCATATCACGCTTTAATTATAGTTTTAGGTTCAAAAATTCTGAAAAAATTATTTTAGATGAATCAAGAATTTTTCAACAAAAATATTTCATGAAAATCTGTGACACGACGACAAAATTTTTAAAAAAAATTTCGTCTGATTACACTTGGAACGAGCCTATATGATATTTTTGTGATTTTGGACCACTTTTCAGCACAAATAAGCATACCTCAAATCTGAATTTAAAAGTACAATACGAACATAAAAANTAAATATATAAATATATATATATATATATACACACACACATACTATATAAAATTAATATGACATTGTAATTAGCACAGCTAAGTGTGTTACAGCCAGATTATACACATATTGCATGTTAATTTTTTCACGATATGAAAAGAGAATTAGAAAATAAGAAATATTTCAAGACACTTGTTTTTGCAATTGTAATTGATAGAATGAAATTACATTCAAAACTAACATACCAGATTATACCAGAATATAATTAAAGAACCCACTCTTAAGCAGAATTAATTAGAAAAAATATATATTTATTGTTTTCTGTTTATCGCAAAAAAAAATTTATAATTTTTTTTAAAAAGTAAAGTGAATAAAAATAAATATTCAAGATTAACAGGTACAGAATCAAAAAAAAAAATATATACAGAGCAAGCAAAAAGTAATAGGGCATAGATAGTAATAAGCATTAAATATCTGAAATACTGTGTTCAGATTTTTAGTTAAGAAACAAGTTTCAAGCAATTTTTTTTTTTTTTACCAATAAAGAAAAACAATTTTTAAATAAAGAAAAATATTTGTACACAGTAAGTTGAACATTATTTGCTGATAAATAGTTTACAAAATTCTTAAACTAAAATTTCTGGAGAGAAAAAAAAAGTAAAATTTTTTTTTTTAGATCTTGAAAACTTATCTTTTTGAATCAGTTTCTGGAACATGTGAAGCAAGTTTTTTCATATTATTTTGTTACATTTTTTTAAATAAAAGGAGAAAAAAAAACATTTTAAAACATACCTACATAAAAAACTAAAAGTTTTTTGCTGAAAAATAGTTTATAAAATTTTGACTTAGTTTCTTGCAAAAAAAATAAATAAATAAAAAACAAAAGTCAATCAAGAAAATCACTTTTTTGTTTATAAAATGTATACTGTTGACGCTTGATATAACAAAATGTAGTCCACACAAAAATGTATGTTACGACACGACACGAGGTAGCTATATCTTGATTACATAAAATTAGTGCAAATATTTACTTATTTTGATAAAAAACATGCTACACTTTAATAGAATCATGAAATTCACAAATGTGCAGTTTTTCTATGTCAATAAAGTAAAGTATTATTTATTAAAGTACATTATAGTTTAAAAATACATTTAAATATTTTTTCAAATGATATTTTCTGAAATTGCACAATGCACATAAACTTTAGCCAGTCATTGAAGTGCTTATTTTAGGTGCTGAAATTTTGCTTCACGGGTAGTATGTCATGAAATTAGAACATTTTGTTTTTCTGCCTTTAGAATTACATCGTGATTTTCAATTATTGTAAACTAAGTGCCTTTAGGGATCTGGAACAATTAAGTAATTTGCTTTATTCTTCTATCCACATCCGTTAAAAAATTTTTATTTCCATTTTAAACAGGTAAACATAGGTTAGGAGCAGCCATTTTTGTTAAATAGCATGCGTCCCAAAAATAAGCAAAACGAAGATGAGAAAGAATATGAAAAATATCACATGTTTTAACTCCAAAATAAACAAACCCAATTTCTAAATGAGATTGCAACATACACTTCAAATTCTCAATAATGGTTATTAATCCATACTTTACAATTCTTCAGACAATAGATTACACCCAGGACCTCATTGGCTTAGAACAGGTGAACCCATCACTCTTTTTATCATTCAAAGAGAATTCAAGATGTTTCATATTTATTGATTGGTAACATCAACAGAAATAGTGGATTGAATAGCTTTCGTAAGACTTTTGCTATTGATTGACTTGTTGTCAATGCAAAAATGTTAGTTTTTAAAGAACAAAAATGTCCAACACCTGTTTTTGTAGCGATTTTTTGAGAATTGAAAAAAAAAAAATTTGTGGGTCACTATATTGGAGTGTTCAGTTTGGATGTTCTAATACATGTTAAAATAACATTACCTCTATAGAACAGCAAACAAGACTTCCTGTAGCAGTTGTTATAGTGGATACATGCACTAATAGGGAGTCATACTTAAGAGCATGGACTACATATGTATGCGTGTATGAGCATAGATATATGTGAATAAGTTCAAAATGTAGAGAAAACAAGGGAAAAATTACAGAACAATGAAAAAAGGGGAAAAAAAAAAGAAAAATAATAATAAAAATAACAAAAAAAGGAAATTTTTTATAAAAAAATCCAAAAAATAAAAGATATAATCTTTTCATCAGCTCACATGACTATGTCCGCAATAAAGAGTGCTTTCTAATATTGCATCAATATAAAACTGATTGTTTTATTTTAATTTTCTTCATGTTTTTTTTGTTTTTATTTATTATGCTATATATATATATATATATATCAAAATGCTTTTAAAATGCCTTATAACATTTATTAAGTTTTACAATTTTATCGAAAATAAATACCGTGATTTCTATAAAATTTTGCGATTATGCNAGTTTTTTGATATTTATCTCTCTAAAGAGTCTTAAATTGGTAACAATTAACTATTTAAACTAGACTAAATTTCATTTGGCTTTCAAAAAATCAGAAACACCTCATAGGTGCAACGCGATTAACCATGTCAGAAACAAGTGCGCGACTAACGGAAGGTTAAACAAAATTTTTACATAATCTTTACAACTGAAATGCATTTAATTAAATTATTTTCAAACAATTCTTACTTTTGTATTACTTTAGAATTTTAATTTTTTTTTTAAAATTAAATTTAGTTACACAGTTAGTGAAATATTTCTATCCATTCATTTTCTTTATTCACAAACCAAATACCTGTGAGAGTAGAAGAATTACTAAATGTTGCGACTGGCTGTTCAGTCATGTCATCTTGAACGCTATTTTTGAAAGCATCCGTAAGCGTCTCGTTGATTTCAGAAGTACGAAGGGATGACGCTTCCTCATGGGTGTCCAGCTTGGGGCCTCAAATATACTCTGATACATGCACTTCCTCACCCTAAAGCCATTTTATTGATTGCCAGAAGTTCTGGAAGTTAACATTCTCTTTTATATCAACAAGAAAAGTATCTAGCACTACTAAAGCACTACACAGTAAAACGATATTTAAATTATGTTAAATGCAAATAATACAGAGATTTCACTAGTAAAAGAAAACATTTCAGTTACTGAAAGGCTCAAAAGGCACTTGAATGTATTCTACAAAAATTTAGAATTTATTTGTTTTACACTGTTTTTAGTGTTGGCATCATTAAATCCCTTGATTTAATAAATTATGACTTAATCATTGACTTAAATAAATTATGATTTTTTTTAAAGAAAATAATCAATTTAAACCAACAGATTTTTTTCTTAAATAAGTGATAAATATTTTTATAAAAATACTTTTTAGGGCATGATTCTTTTTAAAAGTATTATATTTCATTAATATTGAAGGTTTTATCCAAAGAAATAATGTAAGAATAAATTATTATAATTTAAAATAGACTTAATAAATAAATAAAATTAAAAATGGATAAAGTAATGTTAGACTGTTAAATTATAATTTTCCATTAGTTATATATAAAATGAATGCTGGTAATAAACTAAATTAACTATACCCATTTAATTTTATGTTTATAAAAATATTTTAAGTGCTTTTAAAACATATTAAAAATGTAGTTAGTGCTTACCAATATTGCAGAAAGATGTCATAATTTCTCAATTAAATGACCAAATTAATGAAAGAAATATAAACATCAATTTAATAATAATCAATAAATGTTGATTTAAAAATTAAATACATGTATCTATCAAAGAAAATATTTTCTATTGTAATAAGTTTCTAAAAAAGGTGCTAAATATAATGTGTAGCAAAAGGAAATTTTTTACATTTTTTCAAATTTAGTAACAGAGTTCATAAGCAAATGTTACATCAAATGAATAAATTAAGTTTAAAAATTTGTAATTAATTATATTAAAAGCAAATTTAATAATTTTAGCATAGTATTTATTTATTAAAATATCTTTTTAATGAATAGAAAGTAGAAACGAATAGAAGTTGAAAAAACAATGATGTATTCTATAATATTTAATAATGCAATTTATTCTAATATGTTTGTATATATATATAAAAAGAACAATAATAGTAGAATAGTTTATGATATAAACTAGAATGTGAAACAATAGTTCTGTGATATCACTGAGCCAAAATGGGAATCTAAGCAAATTCATATCCATCTTCCTACTTCATAACTTGCCAACAATATGAAGAAAAAACAAGATTTTTTTTTACCTAAACTAGATTCATGATAAAACTACGGTAATTATTTTCAGTTGTTTACAAAGTTTTAAATATATCAGATATTTCTATAAAATAAAAAAAAATTGTTAGCTCAACAATTATGTTTATGTTTTATGGAAAAACCTTTTTAGTAACTTACTTTAAAAGGAACTTTTAATATAATTTCTAAAAAATTTGGAAAATTTCAAAATTGATAAATATGGCACAGAATAAACTATCATTCTATTGCAGCAGATTTGCAGAATTTCTTTGCGTTTGGTAGGAGATTTTTTTTTTCGTGAAATCAAATTTCATGCTGATCTATTTAATTTTTAAATTAATAAATTTATTTTACAATAATCTTGATACTTGATCACCATTATATACATAAACAATTAAAACTTGTTAATCTTTCAATAGAATTTTATAAGGGCTGACAAAAAGGAAATTATTAAAACCTTAACTGTTCCGATTTTTTTTGGTACTTCTGATTTGGCCTCCTTGAATTTAAATCTACATATATTAGAAAAATTGTTCCAGTATAAGTTCAATGGTAGATAGAAAAAGAAGAAGAAGAAAAACTGTTTAAATGAAAACGATTCCTAATTTAGTAATCAGGTTATTCCAGACTTTCAGTGAAACATCCATTTTTATAAAATTGTGCAAAATCTACTCTTAAATGTGTGAATTAGTGAAAATAGGTCTCTTAATTTTGTGATTGTGAAAAATCACAAAAAGAGGTTTTTCATAATTTCAAGTCAAACTAAAAAGTTTTTTTTTTTCAAAATAAGCACAAAAAAAAGTGAATTTAATTAGTACTTAATTAATTGTTATTCAGCAAGTATTTTAGTAAACATTACATAAATATAATTTCTTGTTAGAATCTCTCATAACATAATAATTTTGACTTTTCGTAATGCATATAAATATTTACAAAAGCTTCAATTTTTTAGCATGAAATTATTATTTTTTTAAATTAAAAAAGTTTTTCTGGAAATTTTCAGGTTAGTTTCCCAGGATTAAAAATATTTACACATAAAAATGCATTGAAAATTGAGAAGCAACTCAATCTCAATTTTAAATCATTTTGATGAGAACTAAATTACTTAACAAACATATAATAAGTTAATCAACAAACCTATTATTGTAATTGCTAATTGAAATATAAATACACCTAATTTTAAAGTATTAGCACAATTCATTTTAAAGCCTAATAAAAACTAACAGTTAACCTACTGTACTTAATAACCAACTTTTAGTTATAAAAATTAGATGAATACTATAAATAATAAGAAAATTCACAGTTTATTGCTAAATTAGTGCACTACTCTCTATTTAATATTAATAGTTAACAAAATGAACTCATATAAGAGTCATAATTAGTCAAGAATTGGAAGCATTTTTAAATTAATGATCATGATAAAAATTACGTCATCGTACATTTTTTCCGTACATTATTTTCATGTACTGTATTTTTGAAGCTTGATTTAATATTACTTAATATAATACGTTAAAAATATCTTCCTAGACAACAGATATACGTACTATTACCGTAATTAACAAGAAGTCAAAGGCGATTTCTTCTGATTATGTAATGCAAAAAAAATCAATACACAACAGCTCCACGTATCATTCAAAAGAGAAAATTTTAAATCACTTACAAAGTGCATAATTTAATTTCTATTCAATTAAACACATTATTTCAAATTAACAAAGTCAAGAGTCATCTACGTGAAAAAGTGTACGACAAACATGAAATCAGCAAAATAAAATTGTAAATAAACATTAACTAAATTGTAAATAAATAAAATTATGCAAACGTTTGTGGAGCAAATAATTTCGATTATAATAAAATGAAAGACATGTTAAAAAATAACAAGGATAAATAATTGAAATAGTTTAAATATTTCAATAACGATATACAAATATGAGAAATTTATTATCTTACTTTCATAAGAAGGCTTCATTTAGAAAAATATAAATTATGGATTCAGAAGTTAAAAAAATTGTAATAAAATTTGGGGAGAGAAATGGTAATTTCAGTGTAAAAAAATAAAATAACCAGAGAGTAATATTCAAAATAGAGGACAAAAAGTACTTTTTCTACTAAACCACACTCATTTCGTCCGCAGAGGGTAAACTTCGCAATTGTTGCCACCTCAACTTTTCTAAATTATTTCAAATTAAAACTAAAACCAAAACCAATTATTTTTTATTTATTTACTTTTGTCTCAAATGTTTTGTATTTCAAATATTATGTATTATCTAGGCTCTCCAAAAAAATTTTTTTTAGAAAAACAAATTAAATGGATTCTTAGTAATGAAAGTTACATCATTATTACATCAGATCCACAATCAAGTACTTTTTCTTCTGCTAATGAATAACGATAATTTAATTAGTCTTAGGAGAAATTAGGATCAAATAATGCTGACATAAAATAATAGATCCTTTATTAATTCAGTTGTTCAAGATTTCAATTGAAACAATCCTCGGGAGTGCCACACTCAAACAAAATCCGCTTTGGCGCCGACGAAAACAGACCTGAGGAGGACGTTTTATATTTTAAAATAAAAAATATCCAGGATTCAAGCGGGAAAAAATTAAATCGCATAAATTTTTGTTCCATTTTTATTGTTTAAAAAATAAGAATCAGGCAATAAAGCCAAACAAGAGTTGTTTTGTTTGAATATCTTTAAATTGATAAATTTGTTTGATTATAAAAACGGGGAAACTTCTCAGGTTCTTAGCCAACATGGTAGAAAAGAACTGGATACTATTTTTTTTTTTTTTTCAAATTTAATTACAGTATTTATTAATCGGTAATTTTTGTGTTGAATTATTTTTAATATTGCTATGAAAAAATTGAAGAACCTATTTTCTATGCTTGCTATTAAGTTTGAAAAACTTTTTTTAGCTAACAAGAGCAATAAAAGCTTAGGCAATAAAGACTTGTACAAAGGCAATAAAAGCTAGGTGATAAAGGATTTAATCGAGGCAATAAAACTAGTTTTTTTTCTCCTTTTTAAATTCTTTTTAATCTTAACTTCAGACTCAAACTGCAACATGAAAAAAAAGTGCGCCTTAGATAATTATGTATAAGCTGTAATATCAATACATATTTTTATTTCCAATAATAAAGCATCGGAAATAAAATTTGAGAATCACCTTCAGGTGTTTTTTTCGCATTATTAATTTTGGCAAAATGCAATAATTAAAACTAAAATTAAAAAGTGATTGCTTAGAATTAGATACGTAAATTTAACTTTATTTAGGAGTTTAAAAATATCAAAAACTAAATGAAAAGTATATTTTAAGTTTAAGAACTAATTTTAATGTAACTAATTTTTTGGGTTTTATTAAATAATACTTAGTTTTCAATAGAATTATTATATTATGATTTGAATCAACTTTTAAACGCAATAAAACATTATACATATCAAGCTATAAAATTGGTCAAAAAAGCTTTTATTACAGTATTAACTCTAGTTATCAATTGTTAAATAATTAGTTTACAGCTCTTTATTTGTTACAGTCTGTTTCATTTATTTTATTTTTTTCCTCAATTTCATCTTAAACAAATGGTACTAGGAATGATTTTTTTTTGTCTTCTTCTGCAGGTTAAAAAAAATAATGCTAGCCAGGAAAAAAAAGGACAAGCTTTAGTTTTTAGCAATCGTTACTTAATACCGATTGTATATAATTTTACTACGAAAATCACATTTTTATAATTTTTTAAACAAACTTTACTATGAATAACTCTTGTTAAATCGAGTGAATAATCGAGTGAAAATAGGACAAGAAAAAAAAGCAAATCTATGAAACAGCAAAGTTACTCGCTAGTGAATCAGTTTGTAAATAAATAAAAATGCATATTAATAACATATAAACTATAGTACGAATTGATGACTATGGTTATACGTTTATTTTTATCTTTATTAAGTTTATAATCTCGAAATGATTCAACTGGTACACTGTTACGAGCCTAATAGTTCTGAAAATAGAAAAAAAAAAAAAAAAATGCAAGGTACTTTCTAATGACTGCCTTAATCTATATTTTTCGAATTTTTTGTCAAAAATGAAGACAAAAAAAGTGCAAGCATTAAAAACCATAAATTATTCAATATTTAAGCTAGGAATTTTTCTTTAATCGATATCTAACGAATTGGTGAAGAGATTAAAAACCAATTAGATTGCCGAAGGAAACAGCGAGAAGTTGAAAATCGATTTTAAGTTTTTAATAATCATCTTCTTCACTTGTAATTCATTAGACTTACGATAACATTTTTGTTTTCTCCTCGCTTAATTATTGATTTACGACTTCGAAATTGCATTTTTTTTAAATTTAATTTTTGATGAGGGTTCTGAAAGTGTGTGCAACGATTATCGATACGGAACACAAATATATTTCAAAATAAAAGGAAATTACAACAACAACAATTTTTTTTTAATCGGTTTCTAAATGCTACTGTTTATAAATGTAGCATTTTACGCATTATTAGATTAATTGCTAGACCAATGGTATAACACAGTAACTAATTTTCAGGAAAAAAAAATTTTCTTTTTCCGAATATGACAAACCTGATTTTCTCATCTTTTAAAAGCATTTTTTACGAACTCTTCTAATCATAAATAACTACTTAAGATGCACACAAAGATAGAAACAATTACATTAAACACCTGCTATAAAAGTGCTTGTTATCTCAATATGAAATCTCTTTAGCCTGAAATAGTATTAAATACTTCAGTACAAATCTAATATTAGATTGAAGACGCGTAAAATTCACTGTGCTATCAATGTGACACAGAAACTCAGTGGTTCGAAACTACGTAAATATAAGGATGAAATTGGTCAGACATCTACCAGGATTTCGTAAGCATTTACTAAATGTTTTTGAAAAAATGTATTTAAAATATATTTTAAAATTTTTATGAAGACATGCGCCATTTTGCTCTGCGAATATGGTTAATTAAATAGATATTTCGAACAGAGATGCAAATTAAAAAACACTGCCACCGTTATACTTTACTAAAATATATGTTACTCATGATGTTCGTAATGACCACCCTTAATGTATATATTTAGAATCGTTACAAATACTGAAGTCAAACTTTAGCTTTTGCAAATTAATGTTAAACATAAATGATACCGAATTTTGTCGAAGATCACTAGTGATTAGACAAATTTTGTTGAATCACTTCTCCCGTTCATTTTTCAGCCGGAGAAAGTCGGAAGGAAAAAATATCAAAATCAGTTTGATTGTCCGATGAAACTTTTAGGATTATCTAAAAAACCCTTTCCATTCTCTTCTGCTTCCCAATATCTTTTGTCCCACCTTCCCCATTAGTGATTTGTTATTGATTGATAAGGTACTTTTTTTCTACCCCGCTTAAATATTAGTTTAAGACTCCTAAATGTGTTTTTTTTCCCTTTTTCATTTTTGAGAGAATCTTGAGAATACATTTATTAAAATAATTTCGAATCATCCTTTCTTTAAAATTTTATTTCTTATTTCTTTTTAAATTTTCAGTTTTTAGAATAATATTCTAGCAATACCAGAGCTTTAAATAATCGCAGTAGAAAATAAAATTTTCAGTTCGAAATGTGTAATTTGGAAGAAAGTAAAAGACTCATAAATGCGACAAAACACTTTTTAATAAAATAAAAAAATCAGTTAATTAAATTTAATTAATTTCTTAGATATTGTAAATTATTATAAAAAGATTATACATTTTAATCTTTTGGCCTCTTTTTTGCATATTGTGGTATATATTTTTATAGCAGTCATGGAACATATATAGTCGAACAACTTTTGGTCTTGGGTCAACATGCTAAATTTTCATTGAAATTTCCGACCAAAGAAAGTAAGTTCAATTATATTTTTATGTAGACAATCGCTCCGTGAAGGCACGCAAGCAGAAAAAAATATAAAAAACTTGAAATTTATTGCCTAATACATTGCATCTCAAGAGACTACAGGAAAACAATCAAAAGCGCATATATACAGGATGAAGCCTTTAGCAGGATGATCGACAATCGAAATAGTAGAATACTATACGCAAACTAACTGTGCCAATGCTTTTTTCCCCTTAATCTTGTTTAATGTTGTAAAATATACAAGCTCATTAATTTTATTATCGTAATTTTAGATTTTGATAAACGGTAATTACGAAAAATATGTAGCTAGGTAGGTACTTTATTAATGTCGCACTAGAGCTTCCCAATGGGCTATTGGCGACGGTCTGAGAAACATCCCTGAGGATGATTCGAAGACATGCCATCGCAATTTTGATACTCTGCACAGGGGATGGCTCTCCTGCTTTGATAGACCGATAACCCGCGCACGAAGTCGAGCACTTTACGGTAGAACAGTTTAACGAGGACCGAAACCGCGCACCCTCGGTTCATACGCACGCTGATCAAAGTGGTCATCCACTCGCTTACTGACCGCAGCCAGTGATGCTTGACTTCGGTGTTCTACTAGGAACTATCTCTTCACGATTAGTCCACTGCTGGACTTGAAAAATATAAAATTAATATTTAAGAAAATATTAAGTATGAGTAGGGATCTTATTTTCCTTGAATGTCATACAATTGAAACAATTCAGTAGTTTTCATTTGTAAGACACTCTATGTCACATTGCTTTGGTAAAATAACTAGAGTACATACCATTATTAAGGTAATCCCAAACAGGTCACACGCTAAAAGATTATTTTGCGTTTTGTCATTTGCCGTTTGTTGATTTTTAGTGTTATCATCAGAACTCCATAAAAATGATAACATATATGATACATAAATGATAACATATTTATCAGGAGTAATGACTTGATTAGATCTTTGGAGGTATTTAAAATGTTATTTTGTTAGTCATTATTTTATGTAGTATAATATATTGTACTATAAAAATTGTAAAAGTGAAAATGCTACCTATAGTAAATAATTATCTTAAAACGCATTAGTTTTGAACTATATTTTGACATATAAAAATCAAAGCAAGTCAAAAGTCCTTAAGTTAAGATAAATTTGAATTATATTTTGAAATATCGGGACAAGATATTCATATTCCCATTTGTGTGTTTTCAATTTTACAAAAAGTTAGGGGCATTGCAATTTCAATTATATTCTTGGACAACTTTTTTGTGAAGTGAAGAATAACTTTGCCATTTTAATGTTCTGCTACTTGCGGCCGGATAAATAAAAGATTAATAAATAGTATATAAATAAATAAATAAAATCTTATTTTGGGTCACAAGTCAAGATTGAATGTGTAAAACAGAGCATGGAGCTTAGATATCCTTATAAAATTTAATATACGCTTTATTTTCTTGGATTGTCGCCTCACTAAAATAGTCCATTCAATTTCTGATATTTAGCTGAAAGATTTCATGAAATAATAGTATCTATAAATAAATGCTATTAAAGCAAATTTACTTTTTCCCTAACTATATGAAATTTATAAATAGTCTTAAAAGGATTGGAAAATTAATTTTTTTGAAGAAGAATATTTAATTGTGAACAGCTATAATCTGTTTTACTCGTCCAGTTGCTAGTAAAAATGCGAAACGTTTAGGAACACCCGTAATTCCGCGTTCTAACTAGTCTCTTTAGCATTAACTAATGATAACTTTGGATTAACATTTCTATTCTCTTCTTAAAAAACGCAAAGTGGAAAACTTAGATTACTACATTTTGCAACATTATTTTAATAGAGTACAAATGGATAAATAAAAATGAGGAATTTTTTAATGATGGGTTCTTATTGCCGTAACCTGAACGTTTATAGCATATTTTACCTCAATTAATATTTGTTGTTAGTATGTGATATAATTTTTTTTTAAAAAGCATAATAATTTTTTTAAAAACTTCAGTCTAAGCTTTTATAAAGTAAGCTTGTTTCTGACAAAAAAAAATTAATTTAACAGATTTTTTAGTTCTCTTGAAAACGAAGCTATCAGTCTATAGAGTCAAGTGGGGTAAAGTAGGTATAAAATCAAGAGTTTTTTTTAAAGAAGACGCTAAAATAAAACTATTAAATTCATTTTACCGAAATTTTCTATGCATTTTATATATATTGCGTTCATATAGATTAAATATGAAGCATAACTTATCAATTTTGTTTAATTGTTTTTTTTTAAATTTTTTTATTTATTTATTATTTTTTTTTACAGTAATGTATTCAAAAGAACATGTTTTGATCCCCCCCTTTACTCCAAAGTTGGGTAAAGTGGGCATAGTTCTAAAATTTGTATATATTTCCTTATAAATCCCATGCAAATATTATTTTAGAAATAAGCTTTTAATTATTTAAGAGCACGTATTTTGATTATGTTAAACGAATAAGAGTTAAAAATATTTTTTTTCGTATTATTAAATTAAAGAGTTAATGTTCTTGGCTATTAAAATTAGGTTTCACTTCTGATGCAGCACATTTTGCTGCACTCTACACAATTTCATCAAAAAGTAAGAAAAGTGTAATAGTTTTTGGTTTATTTCAAGTATAAATGAGAGAGTAAAAACTGAAATGCAAAAACATATCTATAATGGTAATTTGAAGTGTTTTTACTATATATATAGCAAACAAGTATTTTTATTCAATTTACTTACTTTAAGAAAATTAAATTGTTTTCCGTGAAAAAACTGCCATATGAAGGCAGAAACATGAAAACTCACCTATATCTTCAAATATGCTTACTAAGTTGTACCATTATGCTATTTTGGAAATTTTTAAACTGTATAATATGCCTGATATAGTGTTATTTCCTCCCTATCTTCCTTCTCTTTAAAAAACAGAACTTGATTGAAATTTTATTTTTTAGTGTTAAAATTACTATGTAGAACAATAATCAAACAGGTAAATTATTTTTTAGCTATTTCGTTAAAATATATAGAGCATTAGATACTTACTAAAGCTAACACAGAATAAATGAAAAAATATCCATATCATACAACACTTAGCTAAGATAAATCTAAGTTTAACCATATATCCACTTTACCCCACCTCAGAAAACAATTCATAATAAAAAGAGTTTTGAAATTTATTCTTAAATTTCCAGGTATATCTGTTCTCTAGTTGTCCCTCTACCAGTGTGAACTAAATTTAATAGTTTTTGCCAGGTTTAAATTATATTGGAAGAAAGTTCGCCTGCAGCTTACTGTAAATGATGATTATAAACAGATAATTTGCAAAAAATTAAATTTTCATCTGTTTCTAAAATTGAAATAAAAATGCTTGCCACACTCCCAATAAATGTCTCTAAAAATATGAAAGAAACAATCTCAATTTAAGAGGAGAAAATAGATGTTTTTTTAGATGTTTTTTAGAAAATAGATGTTCTACTCTCCCCCATTTACCCACTTTACCCCACCTGACCCTACTTAAATAAAAATAACTTAATTTAAATAAAATATTGCCTTTGATTTTATTAAATATTTAACAAGTACATTTGCTTCAAAGAACGGTGCAAATTTTTCAAAAGATTTTTTGTTTATCATATTTACACAAAAAAAAGTATTTCTTATTGGAAAAAAAAAACTAGCAAAAAAGTGACCTCTTTTCAGATTTTTAATGCATATTCTTTTTACTAGAATACAAAATTAAGATCACACTACTAAAATTTATAAACTTTAGTAGTGTGATCTAAAATTTATAAATCTTAGCAGTGTGATCTAAAATTTATAAATTTAAAAAAAATTTATTTATATTAAATAATTATTTTAAATTTATAAAGTAATTTAATATAAATTAAATATATTTATAATTATGTTAAATATTTATATATTTATATTTGTGTATTTATATTTATGTATTTATATTTAGGTATATATTTATTATATTATTATATTTACATATGTATATTATTCTATTTATATATTTATATTATTATATTCATATATTTATATTAAATTTAATTAAACTATAATTCATAAATTCATAAAGTTTATAAATTTATAAGTTATGTGCGGTCACGCTTTTTTGTCCTTTTGCTTTCCATTTTTTTAAACTTTTGAATCAAAACGAATTTCGTTAAGAGTATAATATAGTGAATTTTGTAGTGTATTAAAAATTAGACGAGACATTTTATTACGCAATCATCTCACAGAGAACACACAATTAGAGGGAGGAAATGAAGATGAGTCATTGTACTTACATCTATAACATCTCCTTGACATTAACTTTTCTCAACCTTTTCTGCGCTGTCAATAAAAACTCCCTCACTAACGCGCTATATCGAACATAATGAGAGGAAACTGTGAATATGAATTTAGGGTTTGTTTCGGATCGCCAGAAAGTTAGACAATAGGGATGATTTGTAATAAAATCGACTTCTCATGTATTCATAATTCAGTTCTACGCATCTCGTGGGATTGTAAAATACATATACTTTAAAAAGAACAAACGGAAAGATATTTACGCGTAGTATTACCGTGATAGCGCTGTATCATAAAAGCGAGAAATTTTTTAAGTTAAAGAAATTTCAATGAACAAATAAAGATGCCATATAAAATAAAACTTCTATACGTGACACAAAAGGGAGCCATCTTCTTTTCTTTATGGACGTATAAACTGTTTATGATGCATAAACCTTAACCATCTTAATTAATATTATAATTTTATGAAATTCATATTTTTGATTGACAGAACACGGAATGTCTGAAAAACGGTGGCGTTTTTGATGGAATAATGATATATTTACTCAGACTATTATTATTAACGAAGGCCTTAGCGGATGCGTTTTATGTTACATAAACTACTAATCATCACAATGAATATTACTGTTTTTGGAATTTTAAATTTCAAGGTCATTGAAAAAATCATCGACGTTCATGAGATATAACCATGATTATTTAGGTTACTTAAAATATTGCCTGATACTTTTTAAGATACATAAATCATTATAATGAATATTACTATCTTATAAATTTTATTCACCTGATTGATAGAATAAACATCGACATGACTATTACAAAAAAATCAACGTTAAGGAGATATTTACACAAACTAAAATTATTTATGATACAAAAACCCTACCTTATACCTTTTATGAAACATAAACCATAAATTTGCCCTAATGAATAATTCCAATGAAACAAGTACAAAGAAAACGTCGACTTTCTTAATATACACAAACTATAATTATATTGCGAAAACCCGACTTGATATTTTTTTATGATACATAAATCCTTAATTATCATGGTGAATATTAATATTTTATGAATTTCAAGTATCTCATTGATAGAACAAACATTGCCATGATTATTAAATAAGTCTGCGTTCATGAATTACTCAGACTAGTATTATATTTATGATTCATAATCCCTTCCTTAAATTTTTTATGATACATAAATCACTAATCATGATCATGAATATTAATATCTTATAAATTTTATTTATAACATTGATGGAATAAACATCGCCATGATATTATTAAAAAATATCGACGTTCATGAGATACTGACAAAAACTAAGATTATTTATGATGCAAAAACCCTAACTGATACCTCTAATGATATGCATGAACCACTAATTACCCAAGAGAATATTACTAATTTAGAAATGTGTTTATTTTACAGATAGACATTAATTTTACCTGATACATTTTACGATAGATTAATAATTAATTATAATGATGAATATTAATGTTTTATGAATTTTATCCATATCATTGATAGTACAAGCATCGTCGTGGTTATTAAAGAAGTTGACTTCTATGTTTGTAAAGAAATTAAATGAATTCCTATATATTTACACAAATTGTTATTATTTAATGTTGTGTAGGGGTAGAACGGTTTTCGTCTATTTTTCATGAAATTGACGATTGGACCGTTGTAGCAGTTTGTAGTATTACTCATTTTTGACAAATCAATATCATGAAAAATCCGAGAGTTAATACACAGTAAAGATGGGCTGTGCTGAGGATAAAAGATTCCTGTGCAGTGTTGACAAGAAAAATATAATGAGGAAGACGACGGGAATACTATTAAGAAGGTATGAATGTAGAGCAGTGTTTCCCAAAGTTACCACTTTCGTGTACCTTTTCTAAATTTTTCGTAAAGCGGGGTACCACTTATAAAAAAATGAATGCAATTTTTAAAAATATTTATTAACATATTTTAGTTATTAACTGTTAACTCTGCAAAAAATAGCCAATTGAAAAATACGCAATCGTAAATTTTCATGGTTAGCTTTGCTTTTAAATAAAATTTTTTGAAATTTTCGTTTGTTGCAAGATATTTCGCATAAGAGCGCGTATCCCCGCTAAACTGTTCCCGTACCCCTGGGGGGTAAGCGTACCACATTTTGGTAAACACTGATGTAGAGGAATATTGAGGAGAAAACGTTTCTTGTTCAATCCGATTTTCAATTTTTTTCAGTATCAAAAATGACAAATTTTACTTCTTTTGGAGAATGTAAATCAATGCTTATTATAATCGTGCATACTTTTTTCTTACGATTTCAATCGTATGCTTGCTTCTGGTAAATTTCGGACCTTTGACATTAATTTTTTCTTCGAATCAACTTTCATGAACATTAACCTCTTTCTTCCCCCTGATCTTCATTTACTGTCATACTACTTGATAATTAGAAACTGTACTTGATACTCTTTATGATGCTCAAATCTAATACACACACAAATGATTAATTATACTCTTTGTTTCGACTAAAATATAGAGTATCAAAAATGCTGGCTTTGTATATTTTCACCGTATTTCTTTCGTCTAATGATGCGATAATTTTTCTCGGTAGCAAATTTCTGCTAACTAGCGTGCTAGTGCAATTTGCAGGGGAAAATAAGAACTAGGCGAATGAGCGGGATTAATAAAAAAGCGAAGAATGAGTGGGATTGATAAATAAGCTATTTTTTTCTTTTGTAATTTATAAACTGATCTAAAGAGGTCAAAAAGTCTGGAAAAAGTTTTGTTAAAAAAATTAATTTCATTTAATGACACCCAAAAAAGGTATTTTTCTGTAATAATTCATAAATAATTCATTAATTTGGAGTTCATTATTCATCAAATGATTCATTATTCATTAAATAAAGTATTTTGCATTCCCTTTAATTAGGGATAAAGGAAAATGCGTTAAAAAGATAAATAAAAATTCGTGAAATTGGGATTAGATTGTATATCTATAAATGCAATGAGATAATTTAAGAAAATTATTTAATGTAAAAAAGAATATCTTATTATCTTTTGCAGAGTACTAACATCTATTTATAATTTTGCGTTTACCTGCTGTCGCATTCAATATAAGTAATAAAAAATTTTAATTACTGTTTTTAACTCAATCAGATTTGAAATGATACAGATAAGATCAAATTTAAGATGAATTAGGTTTAACTTAATCAGATTAAATTATTTTTTTAACGTCGGGGTGAAAAGAAACATTATCCCAGAGAAATAAATTAAAGTTATTATTATTAAAGGTGTTAATAATGAACATTGATTTCCATTTATTATATTCCAATTTTTGTTTCAAGCTTTTTTTTGTGCATAAAAATAGAACTAAATGAAAGTTATGTCTTTTAATGTTTTTGATTATTAGAATATATGTTAAAAGTATATTAAAAGTAAGTAGATTAGAATAGATGTTAAAAGTATATTAGAATAGATGTAAGAAGCATATTAGAATAGATGTAAGAAGTATATTATGATAGATGTTAGAATATATGTTAGAAGTATAATAGAAGTATGTATATTAGAACAGAGGTTAGAATAGATGTCGGAAATATATTATAAGTATGTACATTAGAATAGATGATAGAAGTATATTAGAAGTATGTAATTTAGAATAGATGTTAGTAGCATATTAGAACTAATTATATTAAAATAGAAGTATGTATATTAGAATAAATGTTAAGTTTATTAGAAGTAAATATATTAGAATAGATGTCAGAAGTATATTAGAATAGAAGTATAGAATAGATGTTAGAGGTAAATTAGAAGTAAGTATATTAGAATAGATGTTAGAAGTATATTAGAAGTAAGTATATAAACTAAATTAGAATAGAAATGTGTATATTAGAATTATATATATATATATATAATAGAATAGATGTTAGAAGTTCTATATCTGTATTTTGGGCTACTTTATGATTATTTAAAAATTGTTTCATGAAAACAATTGATATTTAATTTTCAACTTCAATGTTTTTATGATTTACATCTAACTATGTTCTTTTTTTTTCAGGCCCATTTCCGTCTTCAAAATATTACATCTACTCAGTTTTGTTCATCTTCACAGTCATTCTCATCTATTTATACTCATCTCCTCGGGAATTGGGCACCAGTATTTTTGTCTTTACGAACAAGTACGGTGTTAGGTTCGAGCCATCAACGATTTCAACTGAGGAGAGAGATTTCAGCACATCTCCTGCACACTTGAAAAATTCTACTACCAAGTCAAAAATCGCCGATTCCCTGGAAAGCATATCAAACACTTCAACGATGTCAAATGTCACAAGTGCTGAATTATTAAATGAAAGGCTTTCAACGCAACCGCGGAAAGGCTATTTAGTCTATTCAAGCAACTGTAAAATTCCTGACATTGATCCGATGGACCCAAGTATTAAAAATTTGATCACTTTTAAAAAACCATTAAACTGTACGGTAAATATGCATTTTGTGTTTCATTTTATAAAAAGAAACTTTCTTTAGAAAGGTAACTTTTGAATAATAGCCTAACCCAGTGTTTCCCAAAGTGTGGTACGCGTACCACCAGGGGTACAGGAACAGTTTAGCGGGGTGCGCGTTCTTATACGAAATATCTTGCAACAAGCGATAATTTCACAAAATTTTATTTAAAAACAAAGCTAGCCATAAAAATTTACGATTACGTATTTTTCTATTTTTTTTTTTTNTTTTGCAGAGTTAACAGTTAATAATTAGTGGTGCCAACAGCCAGTTGTGATTTTTAACTTTTGTGCAATTTTTTTATAGTGAAAAATTCATTTACTTTTTTATTAATGGTACACAACGTTACGAAAAATTTAGAAAGGGTACACAAAAGTAATGAGTTTGGGAAACACTGGCCTGACCCAATCAGAGAAACAGTCCCAAGTAAATACCTAAATGGCGACTAAAGACATTAAAACTTAAGCAATTACTATTATTTTTATTATGAATTAAAATTCTTATCTTATTTTTTCCTCAAAAGATGGGAGCACAACAAGGTTAAAATATTAAGCACTAAGAACAATCAAGTTTAAATTCACAGCAAAAGTTTTAAATATATTAAAAAACTTTAGGTGCATCCTCCGTAAAATCCATTTTACAGTCGAATCCATTTTTACCGTTAACTTCAATTTCACCGTAAAATATTATACCGCAATTTTTACCGTAATATATATTTATTTAAAGTGATTCAATGTTTTATGGTAATTATTACTGTAAAAATAACGGTATATCAGGTTTTATATTCCGTAACATGTTCCGGTAAAAACAGTTTCTTACGGTTGAAAGTAACTGATTTCTAATGTATGGTATAATTTGGTCTGGAGGAATGCTAAGATTTTTCCAGTACTTTTTTCCGTAATTTGATCCAGAATTTTTTACATTGTGGTTTGGTTCGTAATTTTAAGAGGAAAGTTAATAAAAAAAACTTATCTTTTTTATTATAATATTGAAACTACTTTTTTTTTAAAAAAAATTTTGAGGACCTTACGAATTTTGCATATTTTACATCTCGATTCGACAGACCTAAATATTATCCAGTGCTACGCACATAAAATTTGATAAGTATCAGTGTGGTAGCTGTTGAAAAAAGAATACCATTTTACAACTAAAGCGATAACTGAATGAAATGTGTAAGGTGCGTGTAATGGCTGCATGAAACATGTACGTACATACTTTGAAAACCTTTACCAAAAATGTATTAAAGTTTAGTAGTAAAGTGTAGTGTACTGTACAATAGATTTTGTTCATTCGATTCTTTTTACTTATTTTCCAGGATAAAATTCATTCTTTACAGCGTATTATCTGATTTTTTTTATAGTTAACAGTAAGAAATGCATTATTTTCCATATATTAACTTCCCTTTTTCTTAGATGGCCATCTCACCTCGACATTAAAGAGAGATGGCCACTTATCAGTTTAATTTCAAGTAACTTTTCTCATATTCTGTTCTCAATATTCTTTTATCCTCAATATAACTTTTTTGCTCAAAATATGTAG
Source organism: Parasteatoda tepidariorum (assembly GCF_043381705.1). Classification (NCBI taxonomy): domain Eukaryota; kingdom Metazoa; phylum Arthropoda; class Arachnida; order Araneae; family Theridiidae; genus Parasteatoda; species Parasteatoda tepidariorum. The sequence goes on from NC_092206.1 coordinate 16,756,573, forward strand.
AATACATTTGCATGAGAATTTAAAATATGCGTAAACGTTTCTTCCATTCTTTGTATTTTTATTTCGATTTGTAAAGAAACTAAGAACATCTATCCTAGGCTTACCCTATATTTTTTCTACCATTTTTTTCTCCACAATACCTTCAGTTCTGTCGTCATTTACTTTATTACCACTGTAATTACTTTTGCTTGCATTAAAATACTTCTAAATATAAAAATATTTTGAAATAAAGAAACTTTATTTAAATAGCCTATCATTTGTATCAATATTTCCCTCCAAAACTTTTTTGAATGGATTTGATAGGCTCCATCATTAGAATAACTAAACTTGTCTACCAAACGTCTCCGTTATTGGATTTTTATATAGGACATACAAAATAAAATATATAATAAAACGGGGTAGTGATCAAAACTAATTATGCTTTCGAAAAGTAATGATATGTTTTAAGCCTAACTGCAAATTGAGAAAGATGTTAGAATACCGTGAGAAGATATTTTACCGTTGGTGTTTAGATAGTAATTTATTCTTCTTTTTTTCTATTCTGACAGCTCACTTCGACTTCATTAAGAAATATTGAATAGAATTATTTCTCAGCTTTCGTTCCGCATCATATATCTTACAAATAAGATTTAAGGCAATCTAGTAGTTTGCATTTTTTTCTTTCTCTGGTATTTGTGCTTGATGTAATTTCAAGGTTATTATTACGAATCTGATAAGCGGATTTCATAAAAAGAAATCATCTGGAAAAAAGCCTGTGCATCAAAAGAAGTACTGACTGCTTATATAACCAACGAAATTAAATTATATTTTATTCATTATTTTAGATATAATTGAGTCTTACCGAATAAGTTCCAATTCCTATCGAGATTTTATACGTCTTCAAAAATATACATAATTAGTTTTAAAGTGTGGGAAGATTGGAAATAAAGTAGCTGTAATATATTTTGTGGGACAAATAAGATTTGAATAACTGTATGATTCGCAGATAAATAACTCAAATTAAATAATCTAAGCAAATATAATACACAGAAAAATAACCTTATTTATTCTAATGGCGGAAAAATGTGTAAATTTAGGTTTTAATCTACTTACTTATTTTTAAATATTAAGAACTGGTTGAATTGAGATTGAGTTTTATTAGACTGATGCTGATAATTATTTCTAATAAGTATAATCATTATTATTATTTCGAAGCATCATTATTCCGCATGTTAGATGTTTTCAGATTTAAAATTGTAGTTTTAAGATCTGTAATAAATAGTAAAGTAAAACTGTAAAAGATACAAAATGCTAAATGCAAAACTGAAGAAAAAAAAAAAACAATTTAAGTCATAAAATTTAAATCGATTTCTCTGAAAACAACACAATTTATGACGACATATTAAAATAGTCAAGCAAAGTTGAATCACTTATCATTTCTGCGTACTCATAAATATTTCATAGATTGCTCACAAATCATCCCTTTCAACATGCATAAAAAAATACATAAAAAATAATAAATAAAGAAAGAAAGAATTAGAATATCTTGAAATAGTTCACCACTCGACTAAATTATTCAGAAATCAATAGTTTTGGTGGCATAATGCTTTTCAAATTTATCATTCACAAAATGATAAATTAAAATATTGCCCTGTAACCATATTTTATCTCATTTTATAACTGGTATTGAACAGTCGATCCTTGTTTGGGTTCACCAGCTATGAATTTTAGATTCATAGCCCTGCAATTTTGAACCCAACCCAGAAGATGGGAAAACTCCAGGGGGCTGCGGTAGCTCAGGGGATAGAGCGTTTGCATCCCACTAAGGCGAATGAGATTCGAATCCCAGAGGTGAAAGGTAAAATTCTGCTCCCAGATCACACCGACCACAGTGTTGATATAAAAATATCCTCAGAGGTACACGAATCATGGGTTAGAGTCTCCTTGAAATCGGGCTAACCATGGATGATTTTCCTCGACATGTGGCACAAATGTGAATAGTTCCATCAAAAACGTTCCCAAGAGGAATAGTTTCTTTTAATGCTCGATGCAGATTCTTTTTTCAGCGTTGTGTTCAAAATTACAATGGTACGAAGTTGAATATTGATAGGCGTAAATTCATATTTGGGTTGGCTGTTCAATGTTGGTTATAAAATTATAAGATAAAGTAAGAAAACTCCAGGATCAAGCACTGGAACAAACTAGCTTTCATGGGTTGGAACTAACCCACATTTGAGTTACGTAGAAAGGAAAACCGCGAAAAACTTTTCACAATGGCAAGGGGATTATTATACCCATGATTCGCATCCAAATAAGGATGTTTTATGTCAGCACTGTGGTCGGTATGAACCTGAAGCAGAATTCAAATCGAACAGCTATATATAGGAAATATTTATGGTAAAAAATACAAATATATAAATCATCTACTTCCTTCTCATGGGCCATGAGAAAATTAGATTTTTTGGATGACCCTCATGTAATGAAGGAATCATTTATAATAAAATATTGATATGTTGAATCGAAATTTTATAGGTAAGTATTAATGCTTAAAAATGTAAGGTTTTTGTATGAAACAAATTAAAATGAATCTACTTTTTTTATTCACAGAAACGAGAACCAATTACTAAAACAGATGGAAATTGGCTTATATTAGATAAAAACGCAGTCATGAGAAGAGGTTTTAAAAACTACACTTGCTGTTATAGGTCTCTTGAAAGATATGAAGCCGAAGACGCATCATATAAGGATTGGAAATATGTGTTTGTATTCAATTGAAATAACATGATGACATTTTTATTAAAATTAAGTTCACGAAATCCCAATTTGCTTAAACGAAGTGTATCATATCAACTAAATTTGTAGTAACGAAGTAAATTTGTATCATATCAAACACGGATTTTATACAGGGTTTTTCGCAATCACCTCCTTTTATACGCAATTTTCAGAATCCTTGTAATAATTAAGTGAAAAATATAGACTTTAAGAGTTCTACATTAATACTTAAACGTGGAAAAGGGAAAACGATATCAAATTCTGAAAAATCGCTAAAGGAATGTCAGATTAAATATATCCAAAACCAATTTAAATTCCCGATGAAACATGAAAGTGTTTCTCCTTTTGTATTATTTCATTTCGTATTCATTTAATAGTTTTCGAGCTACAGCAGGGAGAGGGAAGCTCAGCGGAAATTTCCTGAAACAATGGTGGAAGCTATAGTTTTTTTTTTTAAAATATAAGAGTAAAATTTTATTTTCGATTTTGTATTCAATCATTATAATTTAATTAAAAAGGAATATTTTATGAACATTGCTGATGAATGAATTGAAACGCAGCTAAATTTTTTAACAAAAACAATTAATGTTGCTAAAAAAAATAGCTATCTTGTATCTTTTAGGAATACTATGTCTTTACAATATTATTTTAAATTGAAAAGGATCTGACTTCATCTGAAACAATACACAGAACGTACTGAATATTATCTTTTCCTCTTTTATCACCTTCTTTAAATCTATATCTGATAAACAAAAATGAGCTTTATCCGCTTCGCTGCATTGAGACACCTGAAATTGTTTTTATTATCCATTCAACTAAATACTATGAATGCGGATGTTTCCAGAAATAGTATTTTCAAGTCTTTATCGAAAAAATTTACTATAATATGCACAGAACAACATGTGTGTTAAATCTCGAACAGATATCGCATAAAACAAGTTCGCTTTGTAGCTTTGTGCAAATTTTTTTTGCGTCATTTTATACTAGTCTGATTTTATCTGGTGAAATTTTAAAAGCGAGTTTTCCCAGATTTAATAAACGATTCGTATAAATTATATTTATTTATATCCGTTTTAAAACAGCATTTTTTTTGCTGTTGTTTGTAAGCAATTTGATACATTAGTATTGAATAATCATGAATAGATGATGTATTAAATGATAAGAATTTATGAATTTATGCTTGAATAATCGGAAAGATTTTCTGAATAGTTTAACCATGTCTTTCATACGAAGGCCAGCAACAGTTCTAGAGGACAACGATACCACTTAATTGCTGCACAATCGCTAAAAAACCTGATCAATACATTTATTCAAATCAATTGTACATAGCTATTAGCTATAAATATAGAATAAATAGTACGAATTCTCGAAGGAATTTTTTTTAGATATAGAACCCCTTAAAATATCGAAAAACATATTAAAAAATAATATAATATAAAATAAACAAAAGAAAAAAAATTAAATGCAAAGTAAAGTTTACACTGTAAAAAATTCTGGATCAAATCACGGTAAAAAGCACTGGAATTCCAAGTGTAGCATTTGTGAAGTACATGTTAGCATAAAATTCATTATTACAATAAAATTTTTATAGCAAATTTTTACAGTGATTCAGTCATTTTACAGTAACTATTACTGTAAAAATTAGGTTATTCAAATTTCTTGCTACTTAAAATTTTATGGTAAAATTAGATTTTATGATAAGAAGTACTGATTTTACGATAAAAAAAATACAAGTATAAGTGCTTTTTACAGTAANCTAATATTTACGCTTTAAATGCAAATAACTCAAAACTATGTTTTTTTTGCTTCGATGTACCTTTTCTTGAAAACTATTGATCACAACACTTTGATATTTGATTTAAAAAGTTCCTTTAGTACTGTAGTTTGTGCTGAAGTGAGCAGTTTTTTTTAGAGAAACTTAATATTTTTTTTTAATTCAAAATTTTTGGAAATGTGAAGCTTTCAAAATTTTCTGACATGCTGTGTGATTTATTTTTTTAAAATTTCTTTTAATTTACTAAATTTAAAAAAGTTCCCTTCAGTATAATCTAGAATATCTATTACATACACAAAAAAAATTTCAAAGCTCTAACTACGATACTTTTTTTTTAAAAAGGTACATCGAAATATGCCATTTTAACATTGTCAACATAGGAGGTACCGAGCCCCTTAAACACTTGCTTTGCCACTTGCGTCGTTGTGGGCCATTTATTATCTATAGAGCAGGAAAAGGTTATTTAAATTATTAAATGTGTTACTAAAATTTATTGATGCCGCATAGATATTATTTAATTTTCTTCCAGTGAATTCCCATTCATTGCAATATATCCGGAAAAGAGAAGGACCAAAAAAAAAAAAAAAAAAAAAAAAAGATTGTTTGCTTTGAAAGCCTTTTTTCACCTCTCCTTATAATCAAATTTCTGTCACCATTGTCAGGGCGACAAACAATTTTTTAAAAAACAACCTAACTGCTGGTGCTTCAGGAAAAATATGGTCTAGCCTTATTCTCGATTCCATTCCCATGGACCTCCCCCGATAGATTTTCTCTGCAAGTTTCAAAATTGCACATGACAATCTTTAAAACCATTATCGCCGAACAGCCATTTCTGACTCCCCTGACTGCTCTCTATGTTCCACAGGAAATGATATGAATTTTAATCACTTAACAGTTTGCCCATTCCTGTAGTTATTTGATCATTAACAACTTTCACAAATGTAGGTTATTTTGTACTCGGCTGCTAGTAAGAAAATATGATTGGCTTCCGGGTGTAAGAAAAAAAAGATATTATTTATTTTTGCCTGGTTATTTATGTTCTAAGCTGTATAGTATACATAAACAGATCGTACTATGAAACTTGCTTAATTGTTTTCCATCGAACACCTCACCTATATTTTCTAAAACAGTGCGATCTCGGTTAGTTTTTGATAATCTCTAACCAACAGTTGAAGTTAACAACTTTTCATTGAGACATGTTGTACTTTTTTTCATACATTTTACTGTGTTCTAAGTGTTCTAACTGTTAGTTTCGAAATCAATTTAACTGCTCTATTCTATGAAAAGTTAACTGTAGCTTCTTTGTGTTTGGAGCAAGTAGCATTATGGAACAAGATATACCAGCAGCACAAGTTAATAGGCGAGGTAACTCGGTTCTGCAAATGAATATAATAATCACCCGTAGACAAAATATTACAAAATGGTCAGTTACTGAGTTCAAATATATTTAATTCCGTAAAAAATATAGATTGTTTTATCATCAATGAAATCATTTTTTACTCTAATTTTGCTTACGATGATCATCAAAGTAATTCTATATATACTTATCTTATTTTCAGATATGGGGACTGTCTGAGCTTGACAGACAAAGTTAGAATACACGACGAGTTTGTAACAGTTATCTGTAGAGGTACTATCAGCAATAAAAAAATTTATCAAGAATTCCACAGTTTCATTCACGATAAATTCGAAGTAGAAAAACGATGCAAAGCTCAGAAAACGCCACCATACAGCGTCATGATACTGGGAATAGATTCTGTTTCAAGATTGAACGCGCATAGACAACTGAACAAGACTGCAAGCTATTTATTGAACAACATGAAGGCTGAAGAAATGTTCGGGTTCAATAAAATCGGCGACAATACCTTTCCGAATCTAGCAGCTATGCTTCTAGGCTACGACGAAAGGGAGCTATCAAGAGTTTGTTGGAATTCTTCTGCCTCAGAGACATTCGACAACTGCAATTTTCTGTGGACCAGTTTCGCTGAAAGGGGCTACAGAACACTCTATGCAGAAGATGTCCCCCACATATCTACTTTCAATTACGTAAAAGAAGGATTTTATGATCAGCCTACAGACTATTACTTCCGCCCTTTCATATTACCATATGAGGATAAACTCGGCTGGAAAAAGACGGGTAATTGTCGTTTATGTGTTGGTTCTGTATCCGAAACTGATGCAGTACTTCATTGGACAGGAAAATTCGCGAGCCATTTTAAAAATAAGGCCTATTTTTCGTTCATTTGGATCAATAGTGTTACTCATGATGATGGCAATGCTGCTTCTAAAGTTGATGATAGGTATGAGAAATTCTTTAGAGATTTGCATCAGTCTGGAGCGTTAAATAGAACCATTGTGGTTGTCATGGGAGATCATGGTATGCGTTTTGGCCGCTTGCGAGCTACATCTGTTGGCATGCTAGAAGAAAGATTACCTATGCTATTTATAGCTTTACCACCAAACTTCCGAAAACAGTATCCCAAGGAATCAGCAAACTTAAGAATTAACACCCATCGTTTAGTCACGCCATTTGATTTATATGCGACTTTCCAAAATATCCTCTATATCCAGGAAGATTGGTCGCTCACTAACATGGACGACGTTAGCAAAGAACTTGCTCAAAATTTTACTACCAGAGCGAATTCTTTGTTCGGAACTATATCGGAAGACAGATCTTGTGCAGATGCTTTCATTGACGAACACTGGTGCACTTGTAAACCTTATATATCGATAGATGTCGAAGTTAGTGATAATCTTATTGCGCATCTTGCCGAGTATCTCGTGAAATACATAAATGAATTACTTTTGCGAGTGTCCAATGTATGTGCTAAATTAAAGTTAAAGTCAATTAATAATGCCATAATGCAATCGCCTAGCATCGAACGTACTGACCTTAAAGAGGATGGAGATATTTATACAGTAACAGTCTCCACCTTACCTGGTGGGGCGATTTTTGAAGGTACAGTACGTACCGCTCAGCCAGATTATATATTTGAAGTATTAGGAACCATATCGAGATTGAATTTATATGGAAATCAATCAGCGTGTGTAAATGATGCCATCTTAAAAAAATACTGTTTCTGCTCTTTATGAGAGTTAAGATTAGTTCTAAATTAATAAATATATTTAAATTAACAGCTTCTGCTATTTTTATTCATAACAATATTGTGGTAGCTGAAGATTTTTAAAAATATTTGAATTAAAAATGGAGTTAAGTAGATGATTGAAAAAATATTTCCCGTATTTTGAAATACACGAGTTATGTATGTGACCAGTAAGTAAATTCTAAGAATCGCGTGAGAAATTTCCTTTCAAAAAGAAAAAGAAAAAAAGAACAATAAGAACTAAGTTACAAAAAATTATTTTAAAGGCAATCTCTGATAAACACCTTCAACACCTTTTGTGAACTAATTTTTTTTGCAACTAATTTAAATTATTTTCTTTGAATTTCTTCCGCGCTAACGTTTTTATAGATAAAAAAAGCTTAAGTGGTTTGAAAGTAATTGAAATGAAATAGTTGAATAAACATCATTAGATCGTTTTAAACCTTCCTTGTGGTTTGAAAATAATTGAGTTTGAAATTGAGCGCTAAATATCATTGAAAAAAGATACGGATTTGTTTTTACGTGTATTACAGACTTTTTCATTTTAAAATAAGATAATAAGAACTTTGATATATGTTGAGTAAATAAGATAAATACTGATTGTAAAATAGGTGCGATTATTTTGAAGGAAAAAAAATATTGCAGTCTTTACGTTTTTACAAAGACCCTTTCATTTTCATTTTTTAAAAAACAAAATGGAAAAATGAAAACATAAGCAGCTAAAACACCGTATAACAGCTGTCATTCCGCAAGAAATAGAAACAACCACAGCTAAGAAATGTAGGGGTTTATCATGTCTAATTATAAAATGTGTTTACATTTGATGGCAATATTTGTAGTTACTAGCAAGAGAGCAATATTTACTGTGATTCACTGTTTAGAAAACTCCTTTTTTCTTTCAGAAAATTTGTTTAATCCATTTTTGACTTAAGGTTTCAGGAAAATGGGGAGACATTCAGTTTGTTCAGAAATCAACGCATGGTCAACGCAATTATTTCACATTTACATTATTTTTAACTGTCGTTGAACAGCCGACCTAATTTTAATTTTTCAACTGGGCAGTCTTGTGATTTTGAAACTAATCCAGTGGTCAAGGTAACTCCTGGATCAAGCTTTGGGGTAAATTGCTTTCGTGGGGGCTTTTTGATGGAACTAAATCTCATTTGCGTTATAGGGAGACGAAAACCGCGAACACCTCTCATGGTTAGCAAGATGACAAGAGGACTCTAACCCATGATATGTCTACCACTGAAGATATTTCAAGTCAGCACTGTGATCGGTGCGAGCTGGGTGCGGAATTTGTATTGATCATCCATCTCTGGGATTTGAACCTGAGACACCCGGAGAGCGCTCTATTGAAAAGTAAAAGTCGTTTGGTTCTAAAACAAGTTTTATCCATTTTTTTAAAAAAATTTAACACTTAGTGACCGAATGCCGCCAACATTTTAATTATTCCAAAAACCTCAATGCTGCCATATAGTCAGTACTCGATTTAATTCGCTTTGGCGGAAATTAAATCGAGGTATCTATCTTGTTTCAAAGAGGTTGAAATATTTTACTATTAACATTAACTAAATAATTAAAATTTCAAATTCTCCAGAGATTGGTTTTAGTTAATAAAATATTCTGATAGTTGCGAACAAATTTTTTTTTTTTTTTGCATCGATATAACTACGGCACTTCAGAATTTTCATGGTTCATATGAACCCTGTTGTAAGAAAGCAAATAAATTCCGTTGGTCATTGTTCTACAAGAACATGCTTGTTCGTTAGGGGTTTTTCAGAATTATGATCAATCTGGACCTTTTATTCCATTAATATACAAAGTTATTAATTAACTAATATTATCTGTTATCATGCATTTATTTATTTTATTTATTAATTAATATTATAATAACAGTTTTTTTTATTCTATGCGCCAGCGAACAGAGAAACGGTTTAACAACTATTGATAGAAATTTGTTCTTAAACACTTGGCATTAATAAAGCTACGAAGGAAAATAATAATAATTTACATTTCCGCATTGACTTTACATGTGTCAATATATTTTTTTAACCTTCAAAATCAGAACCATGTTCGTTCTGTTCCAAAATAAATAAATAAATAAGTCCACTTGTGATTTAGATGATCTTGTTCTCTTACTATTTTTATTTCTCTCTCCCCAAAGTGTATTCTTAAAACCCAAATAACCAATATTTTTTATATTTTGTCGTTTGTTTTAAATATTTAATTAAATAAAGTACAACTAAGCAATCTAAAAAAGGGTTTCATTTTAGGGGATAAATATTTATTTTTTTAAGCAATAGTATATTTCCGCTAAGAAACGAAGTAGGTATCTGTGATTTTTTGCCAATTAAACTTAACGAATTGAACGAAAGAATAGAATAATCATAAAAGAAAATTAAAATTCTGGCAGAGTTCTATATCAGTAGTAACGAACAATAAAGATAATCAAAAGAAGTTCACCATCTGTTGTAAAATTATCTTTTGATTTACACGAATTGTAATTCTTTTTTGTATAGTAGTTCATGTAGAAGTAGGAAAGTTAAAATGTTCCAACTAAATGGTTAAAAATGAAATTGTCGAGACATTTGAGAAAATTTCGTAAGTACATTTCTATTAAAGATATTTTTGAATACTTTTTTCTTCTAATTTCTCAAATTTCATTTTTAATTGAGGTTTAAATTATTTATTCAAATCAATCATGGAACCATCACTGTTATTGGCTTATAATAAAACTTAATATTACTTAAGACTCAAGAACTCACTCCTTTACCGGAAGCAACATATAGAACAATTAGAAGTCAAAATAGAAATTGTAGAATTGCTTTTTTTAAATGAAAAAAAAATGCAGTATTTTTTCTTAAGACAAAGAATAAGTGCAAAACTTTAAATGAAATGAATTCATATTTCTAAAATGTTTACTGCTTTGCTCTATTTTATGATAACTCTTCTAGCTTTATATTTATTACTTTTAAAAAAATGTTTTTATAATGACTTATTATAAAAAAAATTTCTTTAAAGTAGTTTAAGTTAATAAAAAGTAGATCATAGTAATAACTAAACTAAATCGTTCCTTTTAAGTTGAAGTTGCGTTTCTAACAATAATAATTCAGTAATACTTTACGTTTAAACGTGAGTTTTTAACACTTTGCTGCTATTCAAAAACACTTTTTTTTTCAATTATACAAACAATTAAAATTTGGAAGTGAAACTTGTCACTTTTGTCAATTTTTCCGTGAAAACTATCGCCAACTATAATCGTCATATGCTCAATCGCAACAATATTTTCTCTTCCAAAAAATTTATGAGTTAACTGGGATGTTACATTTTTTTACTGTATAACTGAATAGTTAACAAATAAATGTATTAGTACACTTCGTACTGATGATGTTCATTTTATTATTAATTAAAGTGAGCAGAAGCAGGGTGTGCCTTCTCTAGGGGCGAAAATTTTCGAGACCATCATTCCACGTTCGATGTTTTTTAAGATTCCAATTCGATGATTCTGAGATTACTAATGTTTTCGATACTCCTGACTTTCGATACAAAAGATAATTAGCAGATCCACTAAAAAAGATTTTTATTTGAGACGATAGACACTCTTAAGACAGATATAGTCGTAATTTGCCTACATATTGTCACAAATAGGATTGCCATAGTAGCCATTTGCGGCAACTTGTTAATGATAAGTTTCTTCCATATTCCATGTTCTTCCGTATTAAATTAAAAATCATTTAAAATTAAATTAGCTTTTTTTCTGTACCACGTAAAATTTCGACTGTCAAATTTTGTAACAAAAAGGCTACAGAAAATATAAAAATCTGCCAATGACAAACACCTAAATTGTATTGTATTTTTTCATTTCTTAATATTTTTCAGTATAAATTGCCGAAAAACTACAAACTATAAACTGCAAATTTTTCTCGTATTGAGATAAGGAGTGAATATTACTTTTTGAAATATACACATAAAATAGTATAAGACGGTAACTTAAAAATTTTTGAGGATCAAATTCAGTTATTACATAATATTACACATTTTGATAAATATTTACTGTGTTAAGTGAGTCACATTTTCACAACTCAAAGTACCCTTTTCTGTGAGGAAGCACCCTGCCTTTTTTTAATTCCTAGGGAGAACTCTGCGATTACACAGTATAAATTTTAATTTTACATATTTTTTAAGAAAAAGAAAACTCTTTGTACTAAATTGCACAAATTTAATATTATGTTTCCTTAATGAGTGCTTATAATTTAATATGTTAATGGATGATTAGAACACGAATAATACTTATTTAAAATTAGAAAAGTGATAATAAGTAATAATGATATGCATACTTTTCTAATCACCCATTCACATATATCCTATTAATTTATTATTTCTGAATAATTTAATTATGATATTTTTTCAATAAGAGGGCAAAATCAAATTTTATTAAAAAGAATAATTTAAAAAAGGATAATAGTTACTAAAAATGGATAAAAATAAAATTTTTTTATTTTATTCATATGCATTTTAATAGATTTTGAGCATTTTTTAATGAAATTGTACATTTTTGGTACTTTTTTTCCTTTCTTAAGAAGGGCATATGTCCCTTAGCACATTTCAAGTCATATAGAAAACGAATTCCCTCAGGTTACGAAAAAAAAAATGAAAATAAAAAATATTTTTAACTATAATCAAGAGATTGAAATCATACATAAATAAAATAAAAGAAAAATTACGGGTTTAAAACACAAACATGCCAAGAAACACGGTAAAACACATTAATTAATTCCAAGTGATAAAACATTGTATTAAATTTGAACTAAATAATTTTAAAAATCAAAACATATTTGTTAGAAATCTCTTCTAAACGGGCTGAGTTCTCTTGGTTGAGATTCATAAATCACTCAAAAAAGCTAACTCATTCAAAGTCTAAACAAAGAAACCCCCTCCTGTTAAAAGATGCTATTAATAGTAACACTTTCCGCTTGGCTGAAGTTATGCTTTACCTCAATGGGGAGGAGATTAAATATGGGAAGCTTTTGTTTTTACTAGGATGAAAAGCCCTATTAATGAAAGGAAAAAAAAAGGCGTATTTTTAAAAGCTGTTTTTCTAGATAACTAATACAATTACACGCCAATATGAGGCATTAATGTATTTTGATTTTGTGTTAATAGTTAGGGAGGATAGGGAAATTTTTCTGGAATATTTTAAAAATGATTTAACTAAAAGTAATCTTTGATTATTTTGCAATTATTAAGATGAATCTTTAAATCACAAATGACCTCTCGTTCATGAAATTAAATGACATTTAAAAAAAAAATTAAAAAATACTTGGAAAATATTATGTTTAATAGTTTTACAATATCTATTTAAATAGAAAAAAAGTTTTAAAATATGCGAAATATAAGATAGAATATTTGTACAAACCTATTTATTTATCTTTTTTCGGTGTTTATTAAAATAAAATTAGGATAATAAAAACGATTAAACAAAGAAAAATATCTTATTGTTAGAGAAGCTGTGTAAAAATAATTTGAGCACTTTAAATACTGCGCCAAATAAAATAAAAGAAGTTTAGTAAATATTTATGTAGGAGCCGCAGTTTTATTTCGAAAATAAAATTGCATGAATAATATTGCCAGTCATCTATGATAATTAGATAAATAAAATGAAACTACATTTTCCTACAATTAACGAAGCTGTCAGTACATATACTGCCAACAAGCAAAACCTTTTTCAGATAAACTATAACCTACTTTGTTCTCATAAAGAAAATAAAGCCATGAACACCCCTTACTGTTAATGAAACTAGAGTAGGGTATCATAGATTATGATTAGTCCTAACAATAAGAATATTTTATAACAGGATTGTATTTGACCTAATTAAAATAAATTAAAAAAATAGGAATTGAGCAAAATCAACCACACCACAGGGATTGATTGGGATTCTTGTATATTTAAAATGAGAGCTTTTTTCTCCAGCTTTTCAAACACCCTATTTTTATTTTCAAGGAGCCCGAGACGCATTTATAAAGCTTTTTTTTTTAAAAAAATTCACGCACTAATTTAAATTTTTTATATAGCAATAATATTCATAAATCTTCTACACATCTTTAAAAAAAATTCCGAATTTTAAAATATTACAAATTAAAACAAATTGATACCAAGTTTTAACACAATTTAAGATATTATGCTTCAACAATCAATGTTTTTTATTTGTTTTGAATAATAAAAATTCCATGTTTTTTATTGTTTTTAGAAATTTTGATTTAGTACTTAGAAAAAAAACTCTCGAAATTAAAATTTTGTATTTTTCTAATATTATTTTTAAAAAGAAACTAAGCAAGAAATTCAAAACAAAATTTTGTCTTGGGTTTTATTAGTAAAACAAATTAAAGTAATTAAGACATCAGTATTCCAAATTCCACTCAGTTATATTTAATAGGTTTTGAGATACATCGCTTAAAGTCGAAAAATCCAATTATCATGACAGAAAAGAGCCGTCAATGTTTCCGCATTTCTAAGTTCAGTGTGAGGAAAAATACATTGTCTTTTATCACGCTCTAAACTAGATAAAAACATAATTATTAAACCATTTAGAAGATTGAATGGTTTTATGAGAAAAAAAGAATTTGTCTGTGTCTGTGTATTTTCATTATAACTCCAGAACTGTCTGTGTAATAGCATTTAAATTTGAATGAGTTACGAACAATTACAGCTCTCCGATCTTCAAAATCGTTCTCTAATTTTATTACATTTCAATATTGAATGTTTCATGCAGGTTTAAGCATTAAGGATTGTTACAAATTAAACTAAAGACACTTTTTCTTTGCAATGTTTTGATCAATGATAATTGGATACCTAAGAATTATATTTCAATAAATTCGATGAGCGATGCGGTTCGATGAGCGTTTAATTAACTTCGCGTTAATTAACATTTTAGTTTATGTGGAGAAACTTAACACGTCTTCAAACACACCAATTTGCTTACAAACGATCAGCTGTGTTCAAATCACGTCCGGGTCAATTTATTGAGCCGCGATGGCTCATGGGATAGAGCGTTCGCCTTCCAATGAGGCGAACCGGGTTCGAATCCCAGTCGATACGAATTCCGTATCCGGCTCGCACCCACCACAGTGCTGACGTGAAATATCCTCAGTGGTAAACGGATCATGGGTTAGAGTCCCCTTACCTTCAGGCTAACCGTGGAAAGTTCTCGTGGTCTTCCTCTCCATGAAACGCAAATGCGGGTTAGTTCCCTCAAAAAAAAGTGTTCCACAATGGCAGAAATTTCTCCCGATACTCGATACAGGAGTTCCCTTGTCTTCTGGATTGGGTTCAAAATTACAAGTCTACGGAGTAGAACATTAGTTGTCGTAAACCCAAAAAATTGGGTTGCGACTGTTCAAGACGGTTATAAAATAAAATAAAACGATCAGCTGGCGCATACGTCATAGGTCAAATATGTGAGAATGCGTGATCTTCTTCTTCTAGAAGTGCAAGCACACCAGTTGATCAAAGTATCTGTTTAATCAAACATTGTGTACATTGCATAATTTTCAACAATAATTTATTTTCTATTCATTATGTTAGGTAAGCTCAGACCAAATGAAAGTGAAATGACGTCACTGAATTAATAATTTAAAAGATAAACTATCTGAAAATCCGCAATTATTTTCTTGAACTTGTTATAACTACAACTTGTTTTAAAACGTGTTTCTATAACCTGATCTTAAATAACTTTAATAATCAAAAATCAACGGTCATTGAAAGAAAAGAATTTAGTTATTTATTGAAGTGCAAATTGCTTGATTATAGTAAATCTTGATTATCATATATTAGCCGCTATTCCATGAATCTAATTTTGATGGGAAATAATAAAGCGTCTAAGATGACGTCACTTATCCGTCCACTGGCAATACGTTAATAATTAATGCAATGAGTTACTAAAAGCGACCAAAATGAAAACGTTTCTATTGAAATGTGAATATAAATCGTCAAATTGGAATGGTGTAAGCGGCAACTGATAGATTGATTTTACTCAGTGATATAGTTCAGCTTCTGACTAGGAGCATCTCTATACTGAGCATAGTTAATCATTATTTAGTTTAACTTCTAAAACCGTGTTTCGTGTAATCTAATAACGTAAACCACCGAGTAGGGCAACAAATAATAATAAAAAGAAATTGAATAATAATGAAAGAGAATTAAATAACAATAAAAGAGAAAGAAAAGAAAAACTAATTTCATTGTTTCGGGTACCGAGTGCTTAACTAAAGTTTCAGATGTTGTTGATAAAATGAAATTTATTGAAATAAAAAAAATTAATAAAACTAGAAATTCAACAAGAAAGTTTTCTACTTTTCAACTGTAACCAGAATATTTCAATTCTATTATTTCAGGCGATGGCTTCAAAATTATTTACAACTGCAGGAAATTCGTAAGGGAATAATATATTTTCAATTCGAACTTTTAAAAATATGCAACTCCCGTAATAAGTACACACATAACGCACTTTACATATAAAGCACAAATGAAGTACAGTTTTTCAGCATTTCATTCTGTACTTCATTTGTGCTTTATTCACGTTGTTTTTTGCTTTAGTCTATGTAGCACAGCGAATATCTTAGCATATATTCTCGTAATGGACACTTTGTTTATACTTTAACGGGTTCACCACAGCTAACTATCTAACTCTAGAACAGTTTTAAAAATATATGTCATCTCGGGGAGCTACAGTACCTTATTATTTATGTTAACTTCAAAAAATTTGTTACAGCCGATTTTTACAGTCGATATATGGGTTTAAATTTCTTTGCATAATTGCGTAATATTGAATAATATCCATATAATAATTTGCGATTTTTCTTTACCCCTTACAAAGAACGGGTATCCCCCTAATTAAGTAGTAAAAAAGTTTCTGGTTTTAAAGACTCGTGTGTCCCAAACTCTGTAGATTGAGCCGTGGTGGCTCAAGGGTCACCTCCCAATGCAAGTTCTCTACTCCCAATGAGGTGAACCGGGTTCGAATCCCAGCAATAGTTGGTTAATTCGAATCCGGCTCGCACCGACTACAGTGCTGACGTAAAATATCCTCAGTGGTAGACGGATCATGGGTTAGAGTTCCCTTGCTGTCAGGCTAACCATGGGAAGTTTACGTGGTTTTCCTTTCCATGTAACGCAAATGCTGGTTAGTTCCATCTAAAAATTCTCCACGAAGGCAAATTTCTCCCACTTCTTGATCCAGGAGTTCCCTTGTCTCCTAGATTGGGATTAAAATTACAAGGCTACGGAGTTGAACAATAGCAGTAGTAAACCCGAAAATTGGGTCTGTTGGTATTGGGTTTGTTAAAAAAAACCCATAGCTAACTGAAAACTAACATTATCCACCACCTAAATGAAGCTACCAGCTCCTCAGAGATCTGTCATTTTATATAAAGGTATTTTAAGGAGTGCTGAAAGCGTATTGAACCATAGTATTTTAAAATAGTGAACAGTAATAACATAGCATGCTTTTTATAGCAACAAGGTTCTCAATTTCGATCGTGTAAAGGAAGGATTGTGACGAATTGATGGATAGCGACGGGCAAAATATTACATAATTATAATTAAAATAAAACTGTTTAATCCTTTGCATTCTACTATCTCGTGCAAAATTCAGAGATCTATCCTATATTTCTCAGAACTTTAATAAAATGCAGGGTGGCATAATGTAAAATACAAAATACATTGTAAAATACTGGGGGTGTTAGACGCACATATAATCTGTTCTGGTTGATGGATGTACATTAAACTCGGCATATGCTTCAGGTGGACCATAGGAAAATGAAAATTACAAGAAAATATTAGTTCAAGTTTGAACTAATAGCAGGCGCGTTCCACGTAGGAGACAGGATTTATACAGCTTGGGGCAGTTTTAAGAAGCCCAATGTCACTGCCATAACAATCATTCTCCAGGCTGTTGCAGATGAAAGAACGTTCATTTCTTGTATTATTGTTTTACATGAACGACGGTAATTTGTTAAGAATACCGATGTCATGTTTCTGCAATAGATCGGGAAATCCTACGCCTTACTGTTGAACACGATATAACGTGTTATGCTTGACGAAAAATGAAAGAGCATAGTACATATGCTATTTTTCAACAAGGTTTTCTGCTTTAAAATTTGGTTTTATTTATTATGCAATAAATGTTTTTACCTGGTGATCGGAATTTGTATTTCCTGATTATTGCAGATTTTTTTCCAAGGTGCGCATAACGTGTATATCAAGTTTCATTGACATCCGTCAACTAGAACTGACTCCTTGCGAAACTAAACAGAATAACCTTAATTGTAACCACCCTGTATTACAAAAGTTACTTCGGCACAAACCATTAGATTTAGAATAGTCTGTCTATGGAAGAAACTCCTCTCACAATCCACCTGAATCAGTGGCGGTGACTATGGTTTCGAGGCTTATCTATTTCAAATAGGTCATATTTAAGACTTATTTTGAATTTAGATCAGATAAGTAAGAGAAAAAGAATAAGGAACGCTTTTATTTATATGCGCTTTTGATTATTTTTGATATAGTTTGTCTATGGAAAGAACTCCTCATGTTTTTTGTCCGGAGTAGTGGCAGTGGTTATGGTAGCGAGATTTAACTATTTCACGTAGTAGTTTTGGGGCAATACGAGTATTTAAGACAGGTTTTGACTTGCATCGGCGAGAGAAGTTCCCCTCTTTAAAAGGAGCTATTGCTTGTCTCCACAACAGCAAAACTATTGTGTTGAAGGGGAGCTCTTTCGATAGGCAAACTATAGTAATTATTGCAAAATACAAATCTAGTAAAGTAAAAAATTAAGCCATGTGTCTAAAAGAATTATTTTATATTGGCCGATAATTTTAATTTAAAACTGAAAAAAAGTCTCAAATTTTCAAAAAAAGATTAAAACAAGCTCCTTATTTACTTTCCAGATACTAGTAGAATGCAAAGCATTAGATCAGTGCTTCCCAAAGTGTGGTACGCGTACCTCCAGGGGTACGGGAACAGTTTAGCGGGGGTACACGTTTTTATGCGAAATATCTTGAAACAAACGAAATTTTCAAAAAATGTTATTTAAAAACAATGCTAACCATGAAAATTTACGATTACGTATTTTTCTATTGTCTATTTTTTGCAGAGTTAACAGTTAATAATTAGTGGTGTCAACAGTCAGTTGTGATTTTTAACTTTTGTAAAAAAATTTTATAGTAAAAAATACATTCATTTTTTTATTAGTGGTACACAGCGCACAGTGGGACAGCATCCAAGGCCAAAATTAGTATTTCGATAAAATTTGTTTCAAAATTTGGGGTTTTTTATTTAGGGGTTTTTATGTGCAGATAAATTGAATTCATAGTTGAAATTTTGAAATGCACTAAAAATTCCCCCTCCCCCCCAAAAAAATGTCAGCTGAAATATGTCGAGCAAAAATAAAAAAAATATTATAGTACGTTTAAATAATTAAATACAGCAATGAAAATAAAATAATTTTCATAATTATATATTAAAAATTAAAAGCAAATTATATTTCCGAAGTAATATTGCAAAATGACGCGAAAACATGAAAAAAAAAATAATTTTTGTTTTTCGGTATATTTAGTTCACCTTTGCAATACGGGCAAAATGGGGCAGGTTTTTTCGAAAGAGGAAACATCAAAGAAGACGACAAAAAAAGTTTAGCTAATTACCTAGTGAAACTTTTTGGAGCTAAGTTTCGAAAGTCATTCAAACATTGTAAAAAGTCAAATGATAAGATATAAACTATAAGTTTGTCAAGAGTATTAACTAATCCAACAAATTGAAAAATTGTACTATAATTTCAGACTAATTACTCTGATAAAAATGTAACAGTAAGGGGAAATTCCTATGTATATTTCTGAAATAAAAATTTAAAAGTTACATTAAAAATAAATTTTTTTAAACATATTTTTCATTACATTGTATTCTCGTCGGTCCAAAAAGTAAATTATAATGTTTGGAATGATTATGAATACTTAATTTGGGCTATATTAAAACTACCTACACAGATTTTAGTTGAAAATTTAATTTTTATCCTTTGGCCAAAGAACATGGTCTTCTGACCCACAGTGCAGCGTTACGAAAAATTTAGAAAGGGTTCACAAATGTCATAAGTTTGGGAAACACTGGATTAGATGAAAGTGATAAAAGAAACTGTTTCTACTCACCAATATTGTATTTTTGCAGCAAAATATTCTCAATTCAAACAACACATAACTTCCTACATCATGTTTAGTAACTCAAACACTCATAGATTCATAACTAGAAGTAAATCCAGTCCACATACACATTTCCATTCTATAAAAATATAATCATTGTTTAACATAAGAGCCATTTAGAAAATTCATTGTCAACTAAGAAGGTTCGTAATGAATCATGAATGAATTTATAATCTTCACATCGCAATATTAATTTAATAATAAAATTTGAAAGTTTCTCAAGTTATTTAATTTTATTATTGAACCAAACTCTTAAAGTCTAGTAATCTCACGTCGAACTTCACAATCAAGCATTCTTACAAAGAAATGCCTGGATTCTTTTGAGTCATTTCTTTTTCATTCAGAAAGCTCCCTTGACCTTGCCTTCAAAACTTTCGTGATGTCAAGAAGATTTTTTTTTATACCTGCATTTTCGTTTTCGAAACAAAATTATTGAGAGGCAGCAGATGAAGTAACTGACGTTTTGTATAAAATCCAAACAATGGGTTTTGAAGAAAATGGCTTTTTCGTGTATCATTTCTATCATGCTATTGTCATTTAAAATGGAGTAATAAAATGCATGCTCTCTTCTATAAAAACGAGAGAACAGAAGATTTCTCGACATTACCTGTGACACAATTTCAATTTAAATCATTTTTACAGCTCATAAAATGAAAATTAGAAAGTGAAGGAACTTTAGATAGTTTCTTTATGATCTTTAAGAAGATAAAATCAAATAATAACATAGTCTGCCTTATAAACTTGGTTTGAAATAATCAACTGAATATAATAGTTTTTGAATATCTTTAAAATTCAGAAAAAATACGATACGAGTCACTCCCTGCTGTTAGAGTTAGATACGAGTCACTCCCAATACTGGAGCAAATGCGAGACTAGTTTTAAAAAAAATGCCACATTAAATAGTAATATCAATAGTAATATTATTTTATGGACATTCAAAGTAATCACCAAACATATCTATTCAAAATGTAGCATATATATATACAGGGTGTTTATAAAGTTCCGGGCCCATTTTCATGTTTAATAACTCATAAAATAATAAAGATAGATTAAAATTAATAACATAAATGGTTAGATAGACTCAAAAAAGTTCATGACCCTTATCAATGAACTTCCACGTGNCCTGGCTTTTTTTTTTTTTTAAAAAAACAATTAAAGAGATACAAAAAAAAAATAAAATTTATAAACTTTTTTCATTAAAAATATTTTTATCCAAAAACAAATAATTAAGTAATTATTGATACATAACAATTAAAAAATTGTTTAATCAAATAAGAATTGTAATCGTCCTGTTTTCTTTCCAAATCTGTTAATAACTTTTTCAATGAATTCTGCGTCATCTTTGATTCTTTTCTTATGCACACTGAGCATGCACAGACTTGGCAGATATCTAAGCTATATTTTTTAAATTTCATTTAATAAAATACAAATAATATTATATTTTTGATGATTAGTTATTTAGTTTAACAAAGGTGTATAACTCAAACTGACTTCTCACAACTGTAAAACTTCATCAACACAATAAATACCAATGTTAAGCGTTAAGCGTGCACAAACATGCTAGTATACGAAACTACTGTTTGTAGTTATTTGTGTTTCAAAGTCAGTAGCTATGCCAGTGCCATCAATACAGTTTCTCGTGACAAAATTTGCTAGTACAAAAAATTCGTTTTTTTTTTAAATATCTTGTTAACAATGAAGAAATGTATCTTGAGAAAAATTAGCAGATGAAAGTATACGTAAAAACAGAATATTTCATTTACTTTTTTTTTTGGGGGGGGGTAGTTTGTTAGAGGGTTGCACCCCCTTTTATATTATTCTGTCGGCGCGCTTGGCAATGAGTTATTAAAAGCAACCAAAATGAAAACGTTTCTATTGAAATGTGAATATAAATCGTCAAATTGGAATAGTGTAAGCGACAACTGATTGATTGATTTTACTCAGTGATATAGTTCAGCTTCTGACTTGGAGCATCTCTATACTGAGCATATAGTTAATCATTATTTAGTTTAACTTCTAAAAACTTGTCTCGTGTAAGCTAATAACGTACACCACCGAGTAGGGCAACAAATGATAATATGAAAAAAGAATAATAATGGGAGAGAATTAAATAACAATATAAGAGAAAGAAAAACTGATTTCATAGTTTCGGGTACCGAGTTTTTAACTGAAGGTTTCAGATGTTGTAAATAAAATGAAATTTATTCAAATAAAAAAATTAATAAAATTAGAAATTCAACAAGGAAGCTTTAAACTTTTCAACTATAACCAGAATATTTCAATTCCATTATTTCAGACGATGGATTCAAAACTATTTACAACTGCAGGGAATTTTTAAGTCAATTATGTATTTTCAATTCGAACGTTTGAAAATTTGCTAGTCCCGTTATAAGTACTACATAACACACTTTACTTATAATGTACAAATGAAGTACAGTTTTTCAATATTTCATTCTGTACTTCATTTGTGCTTCACGCTGATATTTGCTTTAGTCTATGTAGCACAAATAATATCTTAGTATGTATCCTCCTCATGGACACTTTATTTGTACTTTAACGGGCTCACAAAACGTCTTAAGAAAACTCTTGCCTAATCATCCAACTTTGGAACGATTTTAAAGCTATCTGTTATTTTGTTCTATTTCGGGGCACTACAGTAATTTATTCCTTATGTAAACTTTAGAAATATTTTTGTATCGTAAAAATTTTACGATTTTTACTGTCGATTTATGGTTTTAAATTTTTTGCATAATTGCGTAATGTTGAATAATAACAATATAATGATTCGCGACTTTTCTTTAACCCTTACGAAGAACGGGTACCCAGCAAGTTAATTAGTGAAGCATCTGGTCTTAAGGATTTGTGTGTCCCCAACCCCCTAGCTAACTGAAAACTTCTATATTCCACCACCTAAATGAAGATATCAGCTCCTCAGAGCAACTATCATTTTATACATAGGTATTTTAAGGAATGTTGAAAACGCATTGAACCCTAGTATTTTAAAACAGTGCACAGTGATAATGTAGTATGCTTTTTATCGCAACAAGGTTCTCAATTTCGATCAAAATGGATGTGTGTAAAGGTAGGATTGCGGCAAATTGATGGATAGCGACGGGCAAAAGATTACATAATTATAATTAAAATAAAACTGTTTAATCCTTTGCATTCCACTATCTCGTGCAAAATTCAGAGAATGCAGGGTGGTATAATGTAAAATACATTGTAAAATACTCGGTGGTGTAAGACGCACATATAATCTGTCTTGGTTGACGGATGTACATTAAACTCGGCATATACTTCAGGTGGTCCATAGGAAAATGAAAATTACAATAAAATATTAGTTCAAATTTGAACTTATAGCAGGTGTGTTTCACGTAGGAGACAGGATTTATACAGTTTGGCGTAGTTTTTAAGAAGCCAAATGTAACTGATTATTTTTGCTATAGTTTGTCGATGAAAAGAACTCCTCACATTTTTTGTCTGGAGTAGTGGTTATGGTTACGAGATTTAACTATTTCACGTAGGAGTTTTAGATCAATATTTAAGACAGGTTTTAACTCGCATCGGCGAGAGAAGTCCCCCCCCCCTCCTTTAAAATGCGCTATTTCTTGTTTCCATAACAACAAAACAATTGTGTGGAGGGGAGTTCTTTCTACAGACAAACTATAGTAAGTACTGCAAAATGCAAATCTAGTAAAGTAAAAAATTAAGCCATGTGTTTAAAACAATTATTTTTTCCATTGGTTGATAATTTTAATTTAAAAAAGTCTTAAATTTTCAAAAACAATTAAAACAAGCTCTTCATTCAACTTCCAGACACTAGTAGAATGCAAAGGATTAGCAGTGTTTCCCAAAGTGTGGTACGCGTACCCTCAGGGGTACAGGAACAGTTCAGCGGGGGTACGCGTTTTTATGCGAAATACCTTGCAACAAACGAAAATTTCAAAAAACATTTTTCACAAACAAAGCTAGCCATGAAAATTTACGATTACGTATTTTTCTATTGGCTATTTTTTGCACAGTTAACAGTTAATAATTAGTGGTGTCAACAGCCAGTTGTGATTTTTAACTTTTGTAAAAAAAATTTATAGTAAAAAATACATTCACTTTTTTTTAATTAGTGGTACACAGCGTTACGAAAAATTTAGAAAGGGTTCACAAAAGTCATAAGTTTGGGAAACACTGGATTAGATGAAAATAATAAAAGAAACTATTTCTACTCACCGATATTGCATTTTTGCAGCAAAATATTCTCAGTTCAAACAACACATAATTTCCTACATCATGTTTAGTAACTCAAACACTCATAGATTCAAAACTAGTTGTAAACCCAGTCCACATACACATTTCCATTCTATAAAAATGTAATCAATGTTTAACATAAGAGCCATTTAGAAATTTAAATGTCATATAAGAAGGTTCGTAATGAATCATGAATGAATTATATTCACATCGCAATATTAATTTAATTATAAAATTTGAAAGTTTCTCAAGTTATTTAATTTTATTATTGAACCAAACTCTTAAAGTCTAGTAATCTCACGTCGAACTTCACAATCAAGCATTCTTACAAAGAAATGCCTGGATTCTTTTGAGTCATTTCTTTTTCATTCAGAAAGCTCCCTTGACCTTGCCTTCAAAACTTTCGTGATGTCAAGAAGATTTTTTTTTATACCTGCATTTTCGTTTTCGAAACAAAATTATTGAGAGGCAGCAGATGAAGTAACTGACGTTTTGTATAAAATCCAAACAATGGGTTTTGAAGAAAATGGCTTTTTCGTGTATCATTTCTATCATGCTATTGTCATTTAAAATGGAGTAATAAAATGCATGCTCTCTTCTATAAAAACGAGAGAACAGAAGATTTCTCGACATTACCTGTGACACAATTTCAATTTAAATCATTTTTACAGCTCATAAAATGAAAATTAGAAAGTGAAGGAACTTTAGATAGTTTCTTTATGATCTTTAAGAAGATAAAATCAAATAATAACATAGTCTGCCTTATAAACTTGGTTTGAAATAATCAACTGAATATAATAGTTTTTGAATATCTTTAAAATTCAGAAAAAATACGATACGAGTCACTCCCTGCTGTTAGAGTTAGATACGAGTCACTCCCAATACTGGAGCAAATGCGAGACTAGTTTTAAAAAAAATGCCACATTAAATAGTAATATCAATAGTAATATTATTTTATGGACATTCAAAGTAATCACCAAACATATCTATTCAAAATGTAGCATATATATATACAGGGTGTTTATAAAGTTCCGGGCCCATTTTCATGTTTAATAACTCATAAAATAATAAAGATAGATTAAAATTAATAACATAAATGGTTAGATAGACTCAAAAAAGTTCATGACCCTTATCAATGAACTTCCACGTGTGCCCCCTTCGTCGCACGGAGAGTATCAAGTCGATAGTCAATTTCACGCCAGGTAGCGGCAAGCATATCGGCATCCACAGAGGCTACTGCGGTTGTAATTCTGTCTTTTAGGTCATAAATATTCGACACGATCCTCCTGTAAACATTATCCTTTATAAATCGCCAAAGAAAAAGGTCCAGCGGCGTTTATATCAGGTGATCTGTGTGGCCAAGGAATTGGACCTCCTCGCCCAATCCATCTTCCTGGAAAATCGTCATTCAAAGAACTAAGAAAGATGATACCCCAATGAGGTGGTGCACCATCTTGTTGCAAAAAGACATGTGACTGAAGCTCTTCTAGTAGTGGAAATACGAAGTTTTGCAACATGTCTAAGTATACGACTGATGAGACATGCTTGCGCCGCTACCTGGCGTAAAATTGACTATCGACTTGATATTCTCCGTGCGACGAAGGGGGCACACGTGGAAGTTCATTGATAAGGGTCATGAACTTTTTTAAGGGTCATGAACTCATGAGTCTATCTAACTATTTATGTTATTAATTTTAATCTATCTTTATTATTTTATGAGTTATTAAACATGAAAATGGGTCCGGGACTTTATAAACACCCTGTATATATATATAAATATTACAGCAAAAAAACATAAGACAAGAAGATTAATTTTTTGTTAAAATATTCAATATCTATATATATTTGCTAGATTTACGAAATTTTATGCGGTTATTGCAAATAACAACCAAATTAATCTATACAAGTTACAAGTTTTTTGCTTGATTTTCTGGTATAGGGTATTCAAAAATACTTGTTCTCTTTCATAATTTATTGTCTGTTTCATGAAACCATGAAAGACTTAAACTTTATTGCGAAGTATAAAATATTGCATGAACTAAACACTTCTAAAATTAAAAATAGTCATCGAAGCATTTTTAAAACTGAAAGTNTAAAAGAATACATTTATTAAAAAACCTTAAACTTTTTATGGGAGGAACCAGGAACCTTGTTAAACTTTTAAAAAAATTATTATGTAGCACGTGATTAATAACAGAAGTATCATAGTTTATTTTATATTAATTTATTTAAATAAAGCAAATGACTATTCTAAGTTATTCTATTAAAGATTGTAGTATATATACGCTTAGTTCAGCTAAAATTACTAACTGGAAAATTATAGAAGCTGTTATGAGTTAGAGGCTAAAAATCTGTAAAACTCTAAGAGGATAGGTGGGAAAAATTTTTTTTTTAACTTTGTGCATTTTTATTTTTAGGTCATTCAAAAGTTTTTATAGATAGGTATGAATAAAATATAGAAATAAGATTTACTGCATTTTTTTGTACTAGATTTAACAATTTGAAAATGAGAGTAAGTTTTGATCCCTCAATTAATCCTACTTAATAAAAAAAAGGCAGTTGAAAGTAGAAAAAGAGCGTTTTTTTAAAAGGCCATTGGAAATATGCTCTCATGGTTGATTGGCTTGTTTGGCAACTATATTTTTTGTTTAGTATTACTTAAGTCTAGTTGATTTCAGCTATTTTTTTCAATCTTATTTGAACAAGAGTTATGCAGTTATTTTTTTTTTAAACTTTAAGTCGTGAAAACGCTTTTTTGTTGTTGTTGTAAATCTCCTTTTTTTATATTTATACATGGCTCAAAGCACAACGGAATTTCAAAGCATGCAAAACATTAATAATAAATTATACACGGTACATAGATATTGATAAACATTTTTTAGTTGTATTTTTGGTCGATATGCGTATGTTTCCCGAGAATAGAAAGTTTCAAGGCAGGTGCCTCAGTAAATATTTACTTAACGTTATAATTTTGAAAAGTGGGATTTTATTTTTAATATTATTTGTAAATTAAGTTTGCATAAGAAAAAAATTAGCCTTTCAAAATAAAAACATTTGTAAATACATTAGTAAGCAGGGAATTACACTGCGCAGCATGATAAAAAAGCCTAACACCATCCCGGCTTTTGATTTTGATAAAGTGGGATTTTATTTTTAAAATAATATTTGTAAATTAAGTTTGCATAAGAGAAAAATTAGCCTTTTAAAATAAAAACATTTGCAAATACATTAACAAACAGGGAATTACACTGCGCAGCATGATAAAATAGCCTAACACCATCCCGGCTGATATTCTTGTAAAACAGCCTCGTGGTAATGAATATTACACCCATTTTCTGGGAACACCCACCCAATATTTTATGGCTATGAATCTAATTTAAAAGAAATTCATTTATTTCTTGCGCAAAGTTCTCCTTAAACGGATTATTTTTTTTTTTACATTATACTTATTATAAGGAACTAGAAAGGTTAAAAGTTCTAAAAAAAGTCCTAAAATGGAAGATTTTGGGGGGATTTTTTTCAAAGACAGAAAAGTGGTGCAAGGTGTATTTCCGGACTTGATATCATCTGAAGAATGGCCACCGTACTCCCCAGATGTCATGTATTACAGTGTATGGATAATTTTGGTCCGAATTATAACACACTAAAGTTTGTACTCTCTCAAGCAATCACTTTGTCGGTAGTAGGATAGATTGAAGATAGAAAAGATTTGCGGCTCTTTGCAGAAAATTTCAATCGTTTGCACCTCGGTATCGCCTCAAAAAGCAGCCAATTAGAAACCAATCAAATTGAATTATTAGTCTGCTCTGAGAATTATTTGTTATAGTCTATTAATTAATTTTTTTCATAAACTTATATTAAAAGTTATTGTCTGGTTTTTTTACGCAGCCTGTATTTTAACCATTTTAATCTCTTCCGCATGACTGGAGAGACAAAAATGTTCAATTACAAAAAATTTCAAATTTCGATAATACTTAACGATTTTTTCTTAAAATTTAAGAGAGAAAAACTCACCAAAATCTCTTTAATTGCTACAATCGTTCATGTATTGTGGCCATTTTTTCCAGTCGAGTTTCCCCCGAAAGTTCAAGTTCAAGAAGAAATGTATTAATTAAAATTATAATTGTTCCCTGTGGAGAAGTTTTGAAGCTCTTGCATGAAATTTGAAAGAATTATAGTAAAGTAGATTGCTGACTCCTCATTTGCTTTTTGTCAAAATTGTGACTAAATATTTTTTGGGTGTTTTTGAACAAGAAAATAGAGAGATGCGAGAAGGAATATATGGAAAATAAGTTTAAAAATTGCAACAACAAAACACCTTCGAAAAACGATTATTTTTTATGATTTTTTTAATAGTTTATGGGGAATATTAACATCCCGTATCTGCTTCTATGCCACAACTGGTCGTATTTTAGAATTTGTTGTTACCACTTCGGTTCCTTCTAAGAAGATTTACAATAAAAAATACTCTTCGCGGTCACTATAGGAACGTCATAAATATAGGGAGGGAGGGTGTTTCCCGAAAAAGGTATGTGATAGTGAAAAATAGGAGTTGTATTTGGATTCAAGAGGATATTTTAAGTAAGAAGCAGTATGAGTGATATCAGGGATCCATAAAAAAAAAACTGCTTATTACAAAGCAGTGTTAATAGTGACGAACTTACCAAATAAATAACAAAATAAAATAAATAATCCCAAGAAACTGAAGTGGTAAAGATTAAAGAAAACTTCGTTTGCTCAAAAAAATTGCAGATAGAAATAAAAGCAAACATGTTTAAAGCTCTTAAAAATAAGCGCTTATTCTCAAGATTTGACGGACGTGAATGAGAAAAAATAAAAGTGATTTTAAATATAAAACTGATGAAAATATATATATATATAAAAGAAAAACGAGAAGGAGCACTGTAATTTTTCTACTTTTGCTCATCACCTATATTTATCCATTTTCCGTTGGTAATTTTGTATTTTATAGTTCAAATAACTTTTGTTTCTCCTCATTCACGTCTGGCAAGTCTTGAGAATAGACGAATATTTTTGAGCACTTGAAACATGTCGATTTTTATTTCCAAATACATATTTTTGAAGCCAATGGAATTTTTCACTTGAGAAATAACAAAACAAAACAATAACAAACAAATAACAAAAATTGTCCTCTAAAATGACGTTTATTTTTCTCAGACTAAATCGAAAAATTTCCAATGAAGAAACAGACTTTATCCTGATTAGTTTAGAAAAGAACCCAATATAAAAAGCTATTCCTAATAACAATTTCTAATTTACATAAAAAAATAATTTTTTATTTTAGCAATTTTCAATCTAACTTAAAAGCTTTTTTTTCTTTTTCGAATTATTCTTTTGTTTCGACAAATCATGACTAAAATATTTATAAAAAAAAGCTATTTTATCTTTATTATACTTACAAATGATGCAAGATCATCTTAAGAATAAGCACACTTCAATGTATTTAAAACTCTAAAATGCTAGATTATAAGATCATAAAAAATATCCTTATATTTTTCCATTACATCCGCATTGTCCACAAACAACTAATCCTTTTTTAAACTTGCAGCATAAGCAATGTTAACCGGACAAATTATCAGTACTAATGTACTATTGAAGATAATTTAATTAAATATATTTTAAAATTTTTAAAATTTCAAAGACTATTATTCAACTGATAAAAGAAAAATACCAGCAGTTATATCAGTTATTTAATATGTTGTATTAAATAGAACTATTGTTAGAAATTAATTAATATGACTTTTTGGAAAGTATGTAGAAGTTTCAAATCATTTAACGTACATGGATATAATCTATTAAGTAAGTAGATGTTAATTGGTATTATTTATACTGAGCAATAACTACCTGAACAAATACAATACTTATTTGGTATTATATTATTATTGAGCATGTTAATTAAACGTAATTAAAAACATATTAGATATAGCTATCGTTTAATACATGATTATTAATAAAAATTTAATTTTTGAAGCTAAGAAGAATACTTTAAATTCTCGTAAAAAATTATCACAATTTTTATAAGCATAAAATATTTTTAAAAAAAAAACAGAACAGTCTTAAATGAACTAAATCAAAAATATTTCCCAATTTTTTTCGAAATATTAAAATCACTCATGAAATATAAGCAATTTTTTTTCCTCAATTTTACGAAGCTGATTAATATTTTTTAACCCTTTAAAACAAAGGCTATTTTTCACTTTCTTGTAAATTTGGTCGAATTATTTTTTAATTGCACACAAATTCGAAATATTTTCTATTCTTTTTTTGTATCACCCTGTATCAGGTTTTAAGTTGAAGAAAATTTGTTAAATTAAAAAACTGAGGTTCTTAAATAAGGAGATTGTCTGATTTATGAGAGTTTTTTTAAGATATGACAAAGCCTATTTTCTATTGATAAGATAGACTAGTTACCTTTTAAAACATGATTGTTTATAAAACTGTTTTTTTTTTTCATTTTAATTTTTGAAATGGAAATGGAGAATGGAATTTAAAATGGAAATGAAATGAATATGTTCAATTTTCTTGCAGAAAATTAAACAAAATTTTCAAAAATATAAATTATTTTTAGAGGAATACACGAGAGTCTTAAATGAATTAAACCAAAAATATTATCGAAATCTTTTTTAAATATTAAAACTACTCATGCAATGAAAGAATTTTTTTTAATTTAACAAACCTGACTAATATTTTTAATTTTTTGAAACAACGACTATTTTCCACTCTCAAATAAATTCGGTCGGGTTATTTTTCAATTGCTTCCAAATTCTAAACATTTTCAGGTCTTTTTTTTATTTTTCAGTATTACCCTGTATACTAAATCAAGTTTTAA
This sequence comes from Parasteatoda tepidariorum, assembly GCF_043381705.1. Classification (NCBI taxonomy): domain Eukaryota; kingdom Metazoa; phylum Arthropoda; class Arachnida; order Araneae; family Theridiidae; genus Parasteatoda; species Parasteatoda tepidariorum. The sequence goes on from NC_092206.1 coordinate 16,787,549, forward strand.
GTTGAAGAAAGTCTTAAATTAGTGTCTGAGGCTCTTGAATAGGGACATTGTTATTTGTAACAGTTCGTGTAAGATAAGACAATAATAAGACAAAGCTTATTTTCTATTGATAAGATAGGATGAAGTTCAAATCTTCATAGATATGTTGAATACATCTGTTGAGAATATTATTTGGATTCAGTTTAAGCCTACCATTTGTTAAATTTTTAAATGAATGCTACTGTTTGTTTGTAACTCGTTTATTATTTAAACTTTAAAAAGGACTAAAAAGAGATTAACAATGAGAAAAAAAAAGATGAAAATTAGAAATTATTGTTAAGTTTTAAGGTAAAACTATAAGTCAGAAATATCTTTAAATATTTTGATAATTTCACATAGCCATCATGTTTATTTGAAAATATTTTGATATGATACAAGAGCATCAAATTACTAATTGAGAAAATGGATATAAAACAAGAAAGTAAGCTGGAATTAATTTTAAACTACATTAAAAATGTTCTATATAAAAATAATTTATTTTCTAAACGTATATTGTTAAAAGGAATTATTATGGCCCACGTTTTTCTTTTAGACCTTAAAAAATAAAAAGAATAGTACAATGGTAAAATATTAAAAGTGCTTACTTTATTAATTTTATTATCATTAAAACTTAATTTAATTCAGTTATATGAATTTTAGAATTATACAATATACAGAAACGTAAAGTTGCTTATTGTACAAAATTAAAACCAATTTGATATATGGACAGTAATTTACTCAAATTTCTCCCAATATGAAAAAAAAAACAACATTAGAATCAATTTTTTTTTCTTTTTTACATATTTTTTTCCTTTCAGTCCTTTATATTCTCATAATAGTTTATCAAATTAAATTTTATAAACTTTGAAGCTTCACCATAAACATGTTGTACAATCATATGAGAGCAACATTTTATTCAACTTTCTCACAGCCTAAAAGAAAAAAAAATTCGAGTCACGAGTTTTTGCTATGCACCTTTCTTCTTTTCTATCTTTTTAAAACACATATTTTATTCTAATCCCATATTTTATTCTAATAAGATGTATAGGTTTTTGAACTTCTCAATAAATCTAACTGTTAAAATAGAAATAAAACCATAATAGAAATAAAATCGTTGCAGTGTATGGAAACTGAAATTTAAGCAATTTTCTGACATGATAAAATAAAATCAGGGCCAAGATTTTTTTTATTTATTTCTGCTACTTGAAACTTATTATTGTCTTCTTCAGCAATTATGTACAAGATATTAAAATATATTCCAAACTATAGAATGATTTAATAATCATTTTTTCTACTACTACTCAAGTTTACACTGAAACTTATTGCATACAGTGCTCAAAAAAAAAAAAAAAAAAAAAAAAAAAAAAAAAAAAAAAAAAAAAAAAAGGAAAGAAAAGGAATAAAAGGATCATCCTGAATAATTTTTGATCTAATGAGCGGATTTTTACGTTCTAGTACTTTAAGTTATGAAATCAAACACGAAGAAAAAAAAATTTTTTTTTTTTGAAAAAGCAAACGACTTTTCGACAGATTTGGATTTCTGACCCCCCTTCCTCAAAAAAGAGAGTAGCCTCAATAGTCCCCATATATATATGGTCCCCATAATTTAGTCAAGAGAGCAATTCAAAGTTCAGACCCCTTAATATTAATTTTACTTTTTGCATATTTCACTATACTTCGAGAACTTTTAAAGAGAATTGAAAATTATTCACACATAATTGTAAAATTCTTTTATCTAAAGATAACTTATAGTTAATATTTAAAACTTTTTAGTATTTTATTTACTAATAGTTGAATTAATTTGAATTGCAAGTTACGTAATTTTAATGAATGTAATTTTACATGTTAAAATACAAAATTTGAAGGAAATCGGTCGAATAGTTCCTGAGAAATCAAATTTTAAAAAAAGTAGATATGGTGAAATGCGCAAAAAGTGAAACTAGTATTAAAAGGTCCAAACTTTGGTTTGCTCTCCTGACAAACTATAGGGACCATACTTCCCAGATTGCAGCTACCTCCTATACTGTGGGGGTCAAAAATACAAATTCTTTTAAAAAGCGGTATGTTTATTCAGAGAAAGTACGCTTTGTGCTGGTTTTGTAACTTAAAATATAATTGTACTAATAACTACTTAATTAGCATATTTTAGGATACTTCCTCGGATCATTTAGTTCTAGAGTGTGAAGATCCGATCAAATCAAAAGTTATTCAGTGGGGGGGGGGAGTTCCTATTTTTTTCTTCCTTGCTTACCGTACATATTTTTTTTAATTGAATTTAATGGTTTCAAAGATTAAATTAATTTAAAATATATGTTTTTTTATGTGTTACAGGTCCATTACCAACACAAAATCTGCCAAAATCCAAAAATTATATCTATTTATTCCTCATATTTCTAACCGCAGGACTGCTATATTTATACTCATACCCTTTAGAGGTAAACTCCAACATATTTGTCATTCAAAGCAATGATTTAGGGGTAGTGTCAGACACGCTTTCATCCAATGAGGACTCTTCAGTGATGGTTATTACTTTTCTCAAGACTGAATCAGAATCTCACACAACAACTGATAAACGGTCAGAATTTAAAAGTGAATTCGCAGAAATTGTTGATTCAAAATCTTCACCAATCATAAATGCTCTTAAAGAAATCTCTGAATTGAACCCGTCACCATCTGAAAATGAATTAACGAAACTTTCTGAATTTACTGAAATTTCTATTGACGAACTTACAGAATTTTCGGCTACGAAGCTCTTAAAAGAAACTGATTCAAGCTCATCGAGTAGTATTTTAATAAATGAAATTACAAAAATAAACGAAAAGTCTGTAGAGCCAAGGAGTGAAACCCTCAGACCTAATTATGAAACAGCAAAAGAGAAGAAATCTACCGAAGCAACTAACGATGAATCTCTGATTATCTCAACTGAGTCAACAGTTTCAGTAATTTCAACTGATTCAACAATTCAAAGTACAAAAGAAGATTCAACCTCATTGAAAGATACAACGCTAATAAAGTCAGTCGAGTCTTCTTCTACAAACTTCACCGAGACAGAAAATGGATTTTTAGTGTTTTCAAAAAACTGTAAAATTCCTGATATTGATCCAATGCATCCCAGCATTCAAGATTTAGTTAGTTTTTCTCCACCTTTGAATTGTACTGTAAGTATATTTTTAAACACTAGTAAAACAATTTTTCTGACAGAACAATTTTATTTAATATTTAATAATAATACAGTAAGTATAAGCAATTAATTTTTTATGAATGCGAAAGTCCCCTTAAAATTTTAATGTATTTTTTAGAAACTGCTGAATAGTTCTTAAAATTATGTACTATCAAAATTTTATTCACAATAAAGTAATTTTTTAAGAGCCGGAAGAAATGGAAGGCATGCTAGAAATGGATTTATAGTTTTCTTTCCCGCTTTTAAAAATGCTAAATTTTTTTTAACTTAACTTTTTTTTTTCACTCCAATTTCTTTATCCTACTAATGTTGACAATTAATGAAGTTAAGGAAGACATAGCTTAATCAAACACATATTGATTCTTGTAGAATACTAACAACATCAACTAAAAACTCAAAAACTAAAAATTCAATAGATTCTGACAAATAAAAGAACATTTTGGGCAACAAAAAATCGTCACCTATTTGTATTGTTTCAGTGATTAAACTATAGAAGCTATTTTTTCTATAGAAGCTATTTTTATTATTCGCATTTATTTCATTAAAATTCATTTAAATTTTTAATGATTCTATTCCTTTTGAAATTTATTTTTACTTAGAGTTCTAGATTTGTAAGTTTTTTTGAAACTAAATAATACTAAAATTGCGTTTTCTTAAAACTTACTCCTCAGAACTAAGGTCGTTCAATCTCAGCTCTTAGCATATTTTTAAAACTCAATTTATACTTAGGTATAGATTCTGCTAAAAGTCAGTTTAAAATTGTGGCATTAAAAACAATTTAAAAAAAAATCTAAATTAAACCTGAGAAAGCGGTAGAGCAGCATAAGTTTAAAATTGTCTTCAAACTACACTTAATTTGAAATGCGTAAGTAAATTGAATTAGTTTATTGAAATATTTACCTGCTAATTTTGTTCCTTTTTAGTTTATAAATTGTTTTGCGTTGCATGTATTGAATCTATTTCTTTTATATTTTATATCTTTTTTCCACTTTTGTTTTTTTAAAACAGTTAAACTGTCAGTTTTTTTAAACAATTATTTTGGGCCGGGATAGCCTGGTTGGTAGGGCACTCGACCCATGTCCGAGAGCTCGTGGGTTCGATCCCCGTTGGCATGAGAAGACTCCCCGTGTTGTAAATGGTGACTGATGCACGTTGAATCTGTCGAGTCGCAAAGTCTTCCATGCTCCCATAACAAATCAATACCTCTGGGGGTACTGATCTATGAGTTTCCTTGTCTTTTGGATTGGTGCAAAATTACAAGGCTACGGAGTTGAACATTAGTAGTCGTAAACCCAAAATTAGGTCGGCTGTTCAACAACGAATATAAAAAAAACAGTTATTTTAAAGCAGTTAGCAGTTATTATATAATTGTATTAGTTAGTTTATTTTTGTAACAGTTATTATTATAAAACAGTTAACAGTTATTTTGTTTATTAAAACAGTTACAGTTTTAAAACAATTATAGCAGTTCATAACAGTTTTTTTAAAAAACAATTCAGTTAACAGTTAACAGTTTTAAACAGTTAACAGGAAAAACTCCAGAATGAATGCAGGCAGGGTTTCCCCTGAAGAAATCATGTATTGCATCCATCTTTCTTTTTTGTTACTATCTCCCTTTACTTTCTTTTTTGAAATTAAGTATAGTTCGCTATTTTTTTCATAAACATATTTTTTAAACGTTGCAGCGTTCACCTAAAATGCAATTAATCACAATTTTAGATGAACACTGAACGTAAGATTATTAAATGAACGTAAGATTATTCGATGAACGTAGCTATATCAAAAGTAAAATTATTACAAAAATCAGAATTTTAATTTTTATCATATTATTAGAATTAATTTTTATTTAAATACCTCCGTCAAATATTTTTAATCATTAATTTTTTTTCTCTCGCACATCAGCGAAACCCATGTGGATTTTAATTTTTTCGAGTTATCATTAGATTAAAATATTGTTTTTCTCCTTCATTAGTTTACCTTCACAACTTATAAACGAGAACAAGAAATTTATGATATTTAGTTCCGCATCCTATATTTTACACATTAAAGCTTGTATTTGAATGGCAGATTGTCTTATTTTTTTCTTTTTAAAAACTTACGCATGAAGAATTCCAAGGCCTTTCTCAAGATGAAGAGTATTTTCATAATAAAATGTGAACTAGTCTGGGTTTCAATTAGTCTGTCATCTCAGTTATAATTGAATTTTTTTAATGCTAGGTAATTAATTGGATTATATATAACTTCATTGAAAGCATTAATGCATGGTGAATTTCGAAGAATAAAACTGCTTTTACAGGAATTGAGTCAATCCGGTTTAATGGTATGATCTTTGGAAAATCGGGTTAATAGGATGAGAACTAGGAGTGATAGTGTTTGAGAGAGTATATGCGTGGCATAAAAACGAAGGATTTATAAAACGTGAATATATTACACCTACTTAAAAGGGCAAGGTAAAGAAATTTTCAATAACCGTTTTGTCTGATACGCGTTCAATTTATCAGCATCACATCTAACTTTTAAGCTTCACATTCTTGACCAGCTTCACATTCACATTTAATTTCAACTTTTTAACGCAAGAAAAAAAATTTTAAATTAGCCGCTGAATTAGACAGGCCGATTCATCATCTATTTTTGCTCCAAAGAGCTAACATAAACAAAATACTAACATAACGTTAATTCAATTGGATTCCTGTAAGCAACGTCACGAGTGGTCGTATCATTTGCTTATGTCATGATTCAGCAGCCAGTTAGGTTCGACTCATACGCGTGACGTTGCTTGCAGGTATCCAATTAAATCTGATGCGAAATTTGAATCACCGTGATAATACACCTAAGCATTTTAAAGCTGTAATGGTAACGCAACATACTCAGCCACGTGATTCGACACAATCATACGATTTCAGCGGTATTCTTCTTCTTAAGTTACAAGTATCCTTTTAGCAAAAAATATAAATTCAATTAGATTAATCTGTGTAATTTTATAGTGATAAATATCTTATATATAGTGGAAAATATCTGTTCTAAGTAATATAGTGGTAATCTCTGTTCTTTATAAAGTGTTCGTCTTATAATAAAAAGTAATTTATGCAGCTATAAGATTATATGTTTCAATCGCATTTTTAAAAGTTAAAATGGGAATATATTTAACTCTACCATAAAAGGAATACATTTTATGCCTTTTGTATGTCCAAATCATGTTTATCAAAGAGAATATAAACCAAATTAAAGTGCATCCATTTATGTTAAATTTCCTTTATAAATTTAAAATTTTCCATTTAAACAGAAAAAAAAAACTAAATGGAATTACATTGAAATATTGAAAGCAAAATAAAATTATTAATAGTGTAGATTATTTTTTTCATGTGAGTGAACATGATTCAAATGAAAGTTATAAGCTATATATTTAGATTCAGCCTTCTTCATGAATTGCTAATTGTCTGTGGAATACAGTGGAATGAATTGAAATTCAATTCAACCGTAGAATTATAAGTGTGATAGATTTGTACTTGGGCCAATGTACTTCTAATCAATGGGAATATGATATAAACAGAAAATAATGGCCATCCACTCATTTCCTGCTTTTTTTAACTATTTTTTTTTGTTTAAATGGAATAAAACATATCAACTCTTTTTACTATAGTAAAACATTGTTCTCGCTATAAATTAGAAAATTTTTATCGATTATGTTACAGGAATGACAAGATCACTACCGTTGATTCAAATGCAAAATGGTTCGCAGAAATGTAATAAAGTTATTCTGAAGTGAAAGCTGAGTTATCATAAAGTTGAAGAACACTTTAAAAATTATCTAAAAACATTAAAAAGCACCGAGTGGCAATTTTAAAGTCTCCAAAAAATTTAAAATCTTATATTCATATTTAATTCATTAAATAAGCATCGATTTCCATAATTGACTTTTTTATCCTTTAAGGATGATTTCCCATAAAAGTAATAAACAAAAAATTAAGTTCTCGAAAAAGTAATAAACTTTAAATTAATATTTTCTGAAACGAAAATAATGCCCAATTTCCAAATTAAACATTTTTTTGAATTATATTTTGCCTGTTAATTTTAAAGTAAGCGACAGCAGCAAGAAAATTAATAAAAATACAGTTTTATTTTATATAAAAAAATTTTACATTTTTCAAAAATACACAAAATTTGATGTAAAATTTTAAAAAAACTATAAAAAGCTGAAAATATGTGAAACACCCAAACACTAGTATTTAGTAAAATATCTGTTGAAAGCGAGCCATTAAACTTGCTATTAAATAGATTTTATAGCTAAAAGTTTTGTGATTTCTATCTACTTTTTTACAAGATGCTAAATAATTATTAATTATAAAATATTAAAGCTAAATATTATTAATTGAGATAATGTATCTGAAATTGATACTGCGTGATTTCTAAATAAAGTTTTCAAAACCGTGTTTAAGTTCTAGATATCCTAAATAAGTTTTATAAGTATCTGATATTTTAGAGTATGTAGTATTTTTGCTTTTATATTTCAGAAAACAAATTTGGAATAAATGAATTATAGTTTGCATATTTCCTTCGAATTTTATAAAGCGTATATTTATAGAAAGTAACTTTGAAAACACTATTAATTCATATTCCTTATGTCTACATGGAGAGATATCATTAAAAGGGTAAGGTTTATTATTAACGATATCTCTAAAAAATCAATTCTTTCCTTGTGACATTGATCTCTCCTGTGTCTGGCAAGGATCCCAAATATAGGAAGTCACGTATAATAACTACTTCTGTTTCGTGTTGCGTCTAAATATGAATTGAAAGTATACGTGTGTGTTTATGAGGAATGTAGTTCGTTCAATGAACTTGAAATTTCATATCATCTGGCTGACAATTGGTGAAATTTATATACTTCTTTTGCAATGCGGAAGTAATTTTATTTCATATGAAGAAAAATGGGCGTAAATATCTCGAAATACCTATATAGTTCTAGAAATATTTATGTAAGCTACTTTAAAAATTAATCTATTTTAATTATGTCCAAAACACAAACCCAGAGTTGAGGTTTTGCCATGATCGCCATTTTAAAGAGTGTTTTAAATGAGGTGGAAAATGTTTGATTAATTAATACTGTCTGGCGATCAATTCATGTTTTTTTTTTGTATCGTGGGATTTATTTGAAACCGACGAATGCTAATTTTGTAGTCCTAATTTTCGACGTAGTGTTAATTTTTTTTTAAATTTCCAATTTATGTTTAGAAATACTTAATGAACATTTTTCTTAAAAATTTAATTTAGTGTAAGAAAAGCTAAATCGAACTCTTGCAACTAATCACATGATTTTATTTAATCACGTGGTTGTGCATGGCATCTTGACGTTTCGGCTTTAATGTTTATTATCACGCTGAATCAACGCTCGAATAAGATTTAACTGAATGCCTGCATATGACGTGTGTGTGTCGGACCTGATTGGCTAACTCACTCACGCGTGAAGCTTTTGCAAGTATTCAATTGGTCACGTAAACATCATAAGTCTATGCGTCTATAAGACATATAAGTTGGGTATAAAGTGTTATGACGCTCCCTTTTTTTTAAGGATTGTAAGACAGATTTGTTGTGAAGTATTTCTGTGCTGAATTCGCGTAAGTTTATTATTTGAGTCTGATTATTCCATATCATTTAACGGGCTATCTACGATTTATTACTATATTGTTTTTTTGTTTATTTTGCATCGCGATATGAACTTGAACCAGGTTTTATATGAAATAAAAGAAGTCATATTTCCTGAAAACATCACTGTATGTCTAGGAATATTAATAAAATATTTAAAATGTAATTTAATTTAGTTCGAAACGCGCAAATGCTAAAACACATGTTCTGCTAACATCGCCATTCTAAATATGTTTACAGACAGGAGGAAAATGATACGTAATCGTCCTTTTAGAGCGGAGTGACACGAATTTTCCTTGTCACATTTACTCAATTTTGTCAATGGAGTCTAATTATGTAATATCATGTTCTGATCATTTGTGATATCTTAATTTTTTTTTTGCCTCATGGAATATATTTGAAAGGAGTTTTTTTAAGAAATAAATGACGTTTTACGAGAGTACTATTTTTTCCCACAACAATATTTAATCCCAAACACTCTCAAAAGTACAGATGGCGCTAACATCACTTTTTTTAAAGTATTTTATAAACCAGAAATGCTATTTAATAATTGCCATACTTTTTAGGACTATAGTGCGAAAACGTTAATTAGCATTTGCATGTCCTTGTAAGTTTTTTAACTATTTTTTAAACAGAGACTAATTATTACAAACCATCTGGCGAGCAATTAGTAATTTTTTTAAATAGTTTTTCGGATCGAGGGATTTACCTGTCACAAATTTGATGTTAGAAAATTTTTTCTACTCAATAAGGATGCTGACCCAGATTCGAATCCCAGCTGTGGCTACGAATTTTGCTCCCGGCTCGCATTAACCACAGTGCTGACGTAAAATATCCTTAGTTGTTGACGGATCATGGGTTAGAACCCTCATGCTATCGGGCTAATGGTGGGAGGTTTTTATGTTTTTCCTCTCCATGTAAATCGAATATGGGTTAGTTCCATTAAAAAGTTCTCCACGAAGGCTAGTTTGTCCCAATGCTTGATCTTCGAATTCCCTTGTTTTCTGTGCTGGGTTCAAAATTGCAAGGCTACAGAGTTGAACATTGATAGACGTAAACGCAGAATTGGGTCACCAATTCAACGCCGGGTATAAAATAGAATGAAATAAAATAACGACGGCTCAATGGGTCAATGGATATAGCTCTCACTTCTAATGACGCAACCCAGATTCGAATCCCAGTTATGATCCTACTATATAACGTTGATTAGAATTCTACTCCAGGCTCTCACTGAACACAGTGCTGACGTAAAATATCCCCAGACGGATCCTGGGTTAGATTAGCATTGTCGTTGGTTTAACCATGAGTGGTTTTTGTGGTTTTCATTTCATTAAATTCCCTCCACAAAGGCTTGTTCAGGAGTCACATTGTCATCTGGGTTGAGCTCAAAATTGTAAGGCTACCTTGCTGATTGGCAACGCAAAAAATGGGTCAGCTTTCTAAACCGGCTATAAAATAAGATGATTTCTCCTTGAAATAGTTATTCATTTTTATTTTTTTTAAAGAAACTAACTGATGTTATGTATAACGAAATGAACTTATCAACCTTTCGAAAATTATAAATAATTTTTTATACGAACAGCATGATCATACTTTTAATTTCAATGTTTAAACTTACTTTTAAAATGTGAAGAAAGCTAAACACAACATAATTAAAAAAAAAAAAATACCTGTAAAATCCTTTTCATAACTAATGTCCTTGTTGCATAATATTTAGATTACAAAGATCTGAAAATTAAAATGTATAACACCTACTGTGTCTGCTAACAAAAATTTTAAACACATTTCCCTATTTGTTTACTTAAAACTACATAGAATTACGCACACTGTTGTCTTGTCAATTAATGTATTTAAAAAGGAAATGTCAGTTATAGTGAAGTAAAATAAAATAAAAATATATAATAATTTTATCAGGAACACCAGGGTTTTCCCCAAAGAGTACAATAATTATTTTATTTCAGAAAGTTTGTTAAATTGATATCTTACGCAATGCCCACTTAAAAGGAAGTGCTTGTGTTTGAATTTATTATTATCATTAAAATTCTCTCTAATAGATTTCTTTAAATTTATTAATATTGGTTTGGCAAATTTGACAGGTTTTTTTTCTTTTCTAATCCTTTGGAAAAAGTAGTTTTAAGGACACAATGTTATGAATCTTGTTATCTTTTATACACGCGAAAAATATATGTATGTATATATATTGAAATAAATATATAAAATAGTTAACCAAAAAAATGAATACAGAATGTCATTTTAGTTACATTAATTCATTTTAATTATCTTGTTTATTTATTTATTTAATTTACATATTAGTTATGTTATTTTATGCATAATTGTACTGTTGCAATATCAAAATATTTTTTGATTGACACTTTTAATAAAATTCCTAAGCTCAGCCCCCCAGCTTTTAAATTTATTCAATAATTAATAATCGATACATTAATATGAATCGGTAAGTAATAGAAAAAGTTATAGCAATTAATATGGAAATATTGTAAAGTCTTACTAAGGGTAATTTCTTTTAAAATCCATCCCCCTTTTTTTCGAATTTCAAACTCGACATTACCAAAAGAAATACATAAAATCTATGATGTCAAATTTAAACAGAATAAATTGTCTAAATCATATATAGATTAAAAATGCAGATGTATTGTTAGAAAACTAAACAAAACTATATTTTTATTAAAAAAAAATTCAATCAAAATAACTATTTTTATCATTTCAAAATATATGATAAACTTAATAAATGAAGCAAAATTATGTGACTAAACATAGGTGATTAAATAGAGATTCGTATGATAATTTTTTTTAAAAAATGATAGTTTTGCGATAATGTTCTAACTGAAAATACTACATTTAATAATTAATTAGAAATAAATATTAAGTTTTTCACAATTTTGTAGCTTCGAAACAGCCAAAGACTTTACATAATACATACATAACATACATAATTTGTACAGTGCACAAAATAAAAAACAGACTACCCTGAATAACTTTTGATCTAATAATAGGATCGTCAAGTTCAAAATCTTAATGGTTCGAGAGAGCTATACAATGCTAATTATTTAGAATTCCTCAAATACGCTAATTATTTAGAGCTGATGATATTTTAAGTTACGAAATCAAACACAAAAACGCACTTTCTCTGAATAGACATACCTTTTTTTCGATGGATTTGGATTTCTGACCCTCAACATATAGTGGGTAGCAGCAAATATGGACCCAATAGTTTGGTCAGGATATCAGACCAAAGTTTGTACCCCATAATGTTAATTTTACTTCATGTGCATTTCACCATATCTCGAAAAATTTTTTAAACAAATTCAAGCAATTATTAAATTCCTTTATCCAAAGATAATCTCATGCAAAAATAACTTCAAAAAGAAAAATATTCGCAATTTTTTATAATTTTTTACTTTAGTCTGAAAAAGTTTGAATTGTAAGGTATACAATTTTTTTGCCTTATTTTAAAGAATGCAATTTTAGATGGCGAAATAAATATTTGAGCGAAATCAGTCAAATCGATACTAAAAAATGAAATTTTAAAACTACGAATTTTTTGATGAATTTCTGATTTTGCACCTTAAAGTATCATCTGCCTTTAATAATTTGCAAATATGAGGACACCCTTTTGAACTATTAAAATTGAGTCCTAGAACGTTAAGATCCAATCATTTAATCAAAAATTATTCAGGGTGGTCGTTTTTTTTATTTTGAACACTGTACATATTTTCACCCAATAATAATCGCTTACATAGTTTCTCCTACTTAAATCAGCTTTCATAATTTATCCTAATTAAATCAAGCAAAATTCAATAATTACATAATTTACATCCTTTAGTTTGATATCCTTTTATCCAAAGCGGATACAGAATTCTTGTGAAGAAAATCTTTCTATCAAGGAAAGAAAAGAATTTTGAAACCATTGAGTCATTCGTGTTTATCTGCTGCGATTGTAATGCTTTTGTGATATATTTATGAGATTTATGTGACCGCCCGACTGTAAAGCTATCAAGGAACGTATACGTTTTCAAGGTCTTGCTTCAATCCGTAAATCAAAATTCTATGATTAAAAAAAACACCCTCAGCTGTTTACATATGTATGTTACTAAAAACAGTTTATTTCTTTTTACTTAACTAAAAAAGTATTTCGTTTTCTTATTTTTCACATAAATTCAAAATAAAAATTTTGTTTGCAGTATTTAGTTTCATAACTTCGCTTCTTGAATACTTAATTTATTTTTGAAATTTATTAAGAATTGTTTACTGCGTGTTGAAATGGAATAGGTCCAATTACTTATTCATTTGAATGCAAATACCATTATTATAAAACCTCCAGTGTTTCCCAAAGTGTGGTACGCGTACCCCCAGGGGTACGGGAGCAGTTCAGCGGGGGTGCGCGTTTTTATGCGATATATCTTGCAACAAACGAAAATTTCTAAATTTTATTTTTTAAAAACAAAGCTAGCCATGAAAATTTACGATTACGTATTTTTCTATTGGCTATTTTTTTGCAGAGTTAACAGTTAATAATGAGTGGTGTCAACGGCCAGTTGCGATTTTAAAATTTTGTGAAATTTTTTATAGCAAAAAATACATTCTTTTTTTATTATTAGTGGTACACAGCGTTACGAAAAATTTAGAAAGGGTACGCAAAAGTCATAGGTTTGGGAAACACAGACCTACACCAAGAAAAAAAGGACTATTAAAACTACCAGAATGGTGGTAGTTATGAAACCATACTTTTTTTTTCTCAGATACCAAATACCATACTTTTTTTTCTCAGCTTACCTCTGGAACAAGTTAAGGGAAAAATAAAATACATAACTATTCTAAATACTATTGATTATGTAATTATAATAATTACTAGAAAATTAATTTAATTTTGGGACAGTAACATAGCATTATTTCATATCATTTTTTTTAAAAAAACCAACTATATATTTATTCACAGCATCTAATTTTAAAACAGAAATTATGAGAAATAATATTTGTTAAATAGTTTAATTTTGCAATTAATGTAACCAAAAATAAAACAGAATGTAAAGTAGTTATGCAAATAAAGAAGAAAATATTTTGTACCGAAAACATTAAGTAGCCGAAATCTTAGCTTGTAAAATGACCGTTAGTATCAAACTTTGATCTGCATTCTTCAAATCTTTCAAAGTATTTCTCTTATCTGTTTATTTCTTCCTCAAAACATTCAAACCGATGTGGGAAGATAATATCGCAATTTTGTTTAGAAATTAAAATAAAGAGTATCAGGATTTTTATTTATTTATTTGTTTTTTTAATATGCATGCAATTTTAACCTTTCTTGCTCTTAATCTGTTCACATAAGTGCTCGTTTGTTTATATATGTATCAAAAAAAATTGTTTTGGTCTGATAGCAAGTATTTAGGTATGAAATACTACATAATGATTGCTAATTTTGACCTTCGCAAGGACATTTTAATGAAGGTGAAATAAGCAAATTGTTGCCACCACCGCTACTCTTTCAGAAAATTTTCGCCATGATAGGTTTTTCATTCTCTTAACGTAAACACTATAGAATGAAAAAAAAATAGCGAATTTTCGAAAATTATTTAGATGCGCAGCATAAGGAACACTATGATATGAAAATTGTATTTATGCAAACAGTAGTTTCTTCGCTTTTTTTCCTTGTATTTAATTTGGCGAAAATTATTTCTTGTAGTATGTTTTTTTATAGTTGCGTGCTTTTATGCTTTAAGATAAGCAATATTCATATACTTTTAACTACGATACTTTTTTTGAAAAAAAAAACTTAAACAAGATTTAGAATTTATATATTAATTATATTTATAACTTTTATTTTATTCTCTTAATTACAATTTCTCTCTTTTTTCCCCCCAAGGAAACATTAGTAGCAATTAAAGGTGGATTTTTTACAACTACATACTACTAAGTCAGAATATAAAGAGGATCTTAAAATTTTTGTCTAAAAATTCCGTATTTGTTTTGAATTTCGAAATTTGAGGATTATTTTTCGGTGCTTTTTAAGAGTAACTTATTTATACATCACTCAATGATAAATAAATAAAATTTTTTTAATCTTTTCTATTTTCTAGAGGGTAAAATGGCCATAAAGTTTGTCTTCAATAAAAAAAATGGGATCATTTTATTGAGAGGAATCAAAATAAGCAATTAGGTCAATAAATATAGAAGATCTCTAATATTTTAAACCAAACGTTGCCCTCTAAGCTTCGGCAAGCTTAAATTTCAGATATATATCTTTGTTAATTTTGTTTTTATTGAGACATTTTCTGCAACATTTTTCTCTACTTAAATAGATTGCTACATGTTTAACTATTTTTAGTATATTTCACAGATTGTAAACCAAATCATAAGTGAATTACTACCGAGTTTAATGCGCATTCTTTAATAGAAATTATTATTTTATTAATTTATTTATTTTTGATACGTTATGTCAAGTTAGCTCAAACAAAATAAATATGGAAGGACTTAATCGAAATAGTAATTTGATAAATGCCTAAAAATACGTTTTATTTGACACTATAGTAACACTTTAGTAATGTGTTTGTATCAATCTAATAACAAAAAATTATAATTGATTTCAAGAAAAATTTAATTATTTAGTGCGCGAAAAAAATCCGATAAAATTACTGAAACGTATGGTAATGACATTTCTTAGAAGAAAAAAAACAACATAATTCTGGTTAATAAAACCAAAATATACGGTATTTAAAACATTCATTGGCTAATTTTTCCGTTTATATGGTAAGGAATTGCTGAAAATTCTGATTTTCAAAATTATGGCTCTTATTTAGTAAAAAATATGAAACTGAAAAATAAATGTAACCGAATAAATGGTTTCTGTGCCATGATCCCAGGCTGTGGCCATCAACCCCTTGGCCCGGTCCGTGGATTAAATGGCATAGGGGCGCATAATTAACATTAAACTATTTCCTTTTTGTTTACTGCGGTGTATTAAGGGTTTGTACGACGTTCCACGGACGGAAGGTTAACCGGGAGCAGAGAGACGTCATTTGAAGCTGCACGTGATTAATTTTGGAGGCATGTTTAAATGCAATTAAAGCTATTAAATCAATTAATCTAATAGATAAAACCATCAACATCTTGCCAAATTTTATCACATTTACCTAACTTTATCACATATCATAAAACCATATTTTAATGCTAATTTTGCCAAAATCATCATCAAAGCGCTTCCGTAAAAATTACCCAGCTTTTTGGTATTGTTATAGAGTCAGAAATGCAATAAATTAAACCATATTCTGGTAGTTTTGACCGTAATTTATTTTCTCATTGTAAAAAATTCATTCAGAAAGTTGCTTGATTGCAATAAATTTAGTAATAATAAAGAGATAGTTGTAGATAGTAACATTACTGAGTATATATGAATTTTAATTTTATGAATCGAAGTTTTAAAAACGAATTTTGTTTCCTCTGTGAAGTAAAATCACAGAGAGGTGAAGCAAATTAAAAAAAAAATTTTTTTTACAAATTAGAATCCTTTTAAGTGATTTATTTGTATCGGTATATTACTTTTAGCTTTATGCATCATTGTTGGTTAATACCGATTTATAAATGAGTGATTTTTTTCTATCTCGTATAAAAAACGGATATTCACGCATTTCAAAACGAGGTGCAATAAAATAAAAATAAAAATCTTGTTAACACCGATTTTAGAACAATAAAATATGTTACCTTTCGTTGCAGAAGGGTGAACCCATTACAAAAACTGAAGGAAGTTTCCTAATATTGGATATGGAGGCCGCAGAGAGAAGAGGATTTCAAAATTTTACTTGTTGCTACAGATACATTAAAAGAGGTAAAGATGGCGCATCGGATGACAAAATAAAGCAAGTATTTTACGCATTTCATTTGAAGTTCTTGCATTAAGTGTCGATTGAAAAATGAGTTTGCTATAAGAATAACAAATAACTCAGTATCTTCATAATTTTTATTATAACCGGCGTTGAACAGTCAACTCAATTTTGAGTTTAAATTTGTGTTCATTTTCGTAGTCTTGTAATTTTGAGCCCAACCAAGAAAACTAGGAACTTCTGGATCAAGTATTGGGACAAACTAGCCTACGTGGAGTACTTTGGAGGGAGCTAACCCACATTTACGTTACATCGAGAGGAAAATTACGAAAACCTCCCACAGTTAGCCCGACGGCTAGGGGATTCAATTCCATAATCCGTCTATCACTGTGGTCTGTGTAAGCCGGTAGTAGAATTCGTATCAACCAGAAACCACTGGGATTCGAACTTGGGTCACCACATTGTGTAATGAACGCTCTATCCCCTGAGCCACCGTGACTAGTAAAAAAAACTACGGGAGTAAAATAAGAATGGAATGCATATAAATGGAGGAAAAAAATCAACATTCTTATAAACTCTTAAGAGGAAGCCATGCCGTGGGAGGAATGTTTCCTCGCTAATTCTATTTCACCCCTAGAACTAATTGAACATTTTAATAATGAAAAAAATTAAGTTCAGGCAAACCTGGAGTAAGTCACGAGGTTTAAATTGCTTCAAAAGAAATTTCAAAATATGAAAATGCAAACAAATTACTGGAAAAGAATTTCCCCATTGCAATTGCATAAACCTAAGTTATACTCTCATAATTTGTTTTATTTTGATATTTTGAAACATTCTTTACAGTGATTGAACTGACTTTTTTTATACTATAAATTTTAATAAACTACTTATGGGAGTGAAAGAGAATTTGCAATGAAGAGTTTCTCCTGTGGTGCAGCGTCCTCTTAATCAAGTCACAACATAGAAATGAAAAATAGTATTAAAAAAATTACATTAATTCAAACTTTTGATAACTGAAAGAAATACTAATTGTTCCGTTCAGAGCCGCTGTGGCTTAGAGGATAGAGCACTAGCCTTCAAATAAAGTGCCCCAGGTTAGAATCCAAAAGATGGCTGGTTGATACGAATTCTTCTTCCTGCTCGCATCAACCACAGTGCTGACGTAAAATATCCTCAGTGGTAGACGGATCATAGGTTAGAATCCCTTTGCCATCGGTCTAATAGTGGGAGTTTATAGTAGTTTTCCTCTCCATGAAACGCAAAGCGCAAATGTAGAATAGTTCCATCAAATTGTTCTACATGAAGGATAGTTTATCCCAATGCTTGATTTAAAAATTTCCTTGTCTTCTGGGTTGGGTTCAAAATTACAAGGCTGCCGAGTTGAACAATGAAAGCCGTAAATCAGGATTTCGTAAAGCTGTTCAAATTTGGTTATAAAAAAAAAAAAGAAATAAAAACGTTCCATTCAACTACATTACATATATTTTTTTTACATAAACTTTTTAAATATATATAAGAGAATAAGAAATAGTTTTTTGAAAGGGTTGCATGAATATCCCTAAAAAGCAGATAAATAGCTTAAGTATTATTACCATGTTTTTATTTAATCATTTTCGTGTTCGTGACTCTAGATAGTCCCCCATTATTAATTTTGACCACTTTCTTATAGGCTAGAGCATTCAGATCTCTACTGGTACTCCGTGCCCGACAGTTTCCAGATCGATATAAACAGAGTTTATTGGGATATGTACAACAGATCGTGATAATATCAACATAACGTGATACCATCAAACTTAAAAAAGATAGCAAACATAAAACTAAAAAACGAAAAAAAAAATTAAGTTAATAAAAATTTAAATAACTACATTTTTCAAATGTACCTATAAGAATAAAATAATCAGTTTTGAACGAAATAAATTTTAATTACTACCAAAAATCCCCTCTGTCGCTTAAAGTGATGCAACGTTTTTCGTTATTTGTCTGACATGTTTTGTGATGAGTTGAACCATGATATCATTCAAATAGCTATAACCTAAAATATGGTGTTGGATTGAGCTACGCTATTGTACTTCTTAAAGTAAATCACACTCTTACTTATTATGGTTCAACTCTTAAAAAATCATAATGCATTTTCACTCCTTATTAAGTTTGCAGCAAATTCAGACAGCACTATGATTTAAGCTATCGATGTAAAAATTTACTATTGAGAATTTGATTGTTTGTAATGACAAATAATCAAGCATTGCTTTTATTATCTCATTAAACAGTAGAAATTTTCTTGAGCGTAGTGGTATGATTTATAATTATTTTAAGTGTTTATAACAGGTGGTATGTTTTATAATTAATTTAATTATATAAATTTTCATTCAGAAGAGTTATGAATTGTTTCTATTAGTAAAAGCGTTTTAAGTTTTGTATGTTATTCCAGAGGCAGAAAAAAATCCTAAAAAAAAGTTTTTATTTTTTATTTTTATCCCACAGAAACAACATTAAAACTTTAAATCAATCATTCCCTTCTCTTTTCCTTAATCTGAAATCCTGAAGTTGTTATGAAAAATTTAAACAACATAAGAATTTTTTAATTTATCATTGTTATTAAAGCTACTATAAAACCACCGTTATATCTTTAATGTATCCACATTTGTCATAAGATAAATAATAATAAGACTTTTCAAGCAATTTATTTACAAGATCAACAATATATTAAATAATATGTTTTAACTCATAATGCGAAAAATTATTTGTTTCAAATATTACACGGTTTTTTAAAAAGTTATATTAAAAACATGATTTATAAAGAAAATATTATAACATTAAAGCATTGGTTATTGTTTGCTCTTGATAAATAAAATCGACGGATTAATAATTAATAAACAAAATTTCAGACCAAAAAAAAGTTAAAATAATGTTTTAAAAACTTTTTTTTAAAATGTTTTTAAATGTTAAAAATGTGAGGAAATAGAATATTTTATATCTTGCAAAACGAAAAATCTTCATACCAGACACTTCAGAATCAAAACATACTTTTTTTTAGTAATTAAGTAGTATTTTTAGAACTTTTTGAGCTAGAGCACTCTATATATAGAAACTTATCGATTCTTTGTTCTATGAATAGTGTTTAAATGATTACTTAAAACTTAACATAGACGTGCAATTTTTAAAATGTTAATGGTAATGCTAACAATTTTCTTTTTAAAAGCAGGCGATAAAAATTCAAGAATTTGCCTGAGATGAGTTTGTTGTGATTCGAATGCATCATTTCGATTATATTTAAACAATTCGAGTATATATTATTTCGAGTATATTTAAACCCCTAAATTAAGTTGGAAATAAAAATTCGTTTTTCTTTTCTTCCTTTCGACTGCTTTTCAATGCAAAACAAATATTTTTTTAAAGTAAATAATTTCACATGCCATTGGAAAGTTAATTTTGGTTTTGTTTTCAAATAAAGGCAAAAATAGTCAAAAGTTTTCCATTTGTTTATTTTTTAGTTATTGTTGAACAGCTGGCTATAAAACTGGTGTGCTATTCTTGATATTCAACTCTCTAGTATTTTAATTTTTTACCAAACCCAAACAAACCAACTTCTAAACATTAATTTTTAGAAAAAAAATATGAATGATTGGAACATGAAAACTATTTAAAAAAAGTAATTGACAAAAAGGAAACACTTTCATGTTAGTAAAAATTAAATGAATAAATCTACTTCGAATTAGAAGTTTTGTATCTTAATCCTGTATAAAAATCATGTATAATTTTAATTTATTTCTCGATTTAAATCATAATTAACCCTAGAAGTCGGCGACATTTTTATAAATTGATTTTTTAACACATCGGGAAAACGGTATTACAATATAACGATACAATACATGATAAACAATACATGATACAAAGATCTATAACGATAATATCACGATTTTCATGACAATGAATTGTTGATTATGATCTCGATAATATTTATAGTTATCGCGTTAACTATAGATAATTATTATATTATTATTATTATACCACGAAAACTATATTGCGATCATTACCGACAATTTTAAATATTAATTACGATACTATCATAAGTATTATTGATACATGTAATCATAGAATTCGATATTATGGTGAGTGTTTTAAACTTCGTTTGGTTAATGAAAATATTAAACATAGTAAAATTATCTAAATAAGTTAGATTTGAAAGATTTCGTGATATATTAAGAAATATGAATTTTTATAATATTCTTATATGATGTATATAAATTCCGATATCAACAATTAGCAATAGAAAGAGTAACAAAAAAATTTTAAATTCTGAAATGCAGATCAATTTGACCTGAATAAGGAGAAAAATGTTTTATTAAATAAAAATATATATTTTCCTTTCATTCAAATGTTAGATATTAAACAGTATTTAAGTTATAGATTATGACAAATCAAACTACTTACCTTTTCTGCTTTCGCTTTTCCTGATCTTGAAATATTTCAGAAACGCAACAATGAGTTTTATTCGCTTGAATGCTTTGGAATGTATCTTCACTACATTAAACTTTATTTACGTTTCGGTCTAAAATTTCTGCGAATATAAAACAGATACACTTATCTAAGATTATTCCGAATAGTTTATTAAAAAATAATGTATACAATTGCTCTCAAATCAAGAAAGAAACAATATTTCGGAGAAAAATTGTAGCTCTTAAAGATCGTTTGCAAATACTAAAAAAACGTTTTCTCGAAGAAAAAAAATACGAAAAGAATTCTTTTCAGCAAAAACTGCTAATGATCTCTTTTGTAACATCGTTTAACTAGGCAATTGATTTGAGAAAATAAAAATATCTTCTTCTATCTAAACTTAGAAAAGAATTATTAGACTTAGAGAGAATTATTTGGCATTCTATTGAACTTGGCTAATTGGCCAAAAAAAATCTGCAAACGATTCCGCAAAATAACTGAGATATAGAATTCTAAAATGTAAAATGACAATGGGGGCCAATGAACGTTTAAAGGGGAAAAAAATATTACTCGCCAATTATTCAACTTCATTCATACTAGTTTGACTCGCCTTAGTCGGAAAGGTGGGAAATTTTTTTCTTTCTTTTTTTCAAAACATGCTCATCTGAGTGATTGTGGCCTTCTTAAGATTAGACACGCCTTTAAATTTGAGGTCAGTGCAAATAAAATGTTCGATTTTTCGCATATTGTAAAATTTCACTAATTCGTGTTGAATTACACATTAACAAATTTGAAAAACGGTTTTAGCCATATATTAAGATTTCAAATTTTGTTTTATTGAAGAAATTGTATGCAATTCGTATCTACTTACGAACAAGGAAAGAATTTTAAAAATGATAAGTAAATTTAAAAAAATGATAAGTAGGGCTTTAATAACTGATAAATATGTACTATAAATATGTACGTTACGTGATATGTTTTTAACAAAATTTTTCTATTATTTCTCCATTTCCCACTTTCTCATTCACAAAATAACAAATTTAAAAAAATACATTTTTAACTAGGGATATAGTTGGACGGGAACTGGATTAATTAATTTTTGATTTTTCGTATGTGAGAGGCTCACGCGTAGAAAACGAAAACTTAAATATTTATTTAAATATGATAAAATTTAAATCCACGTGTTGCTGGTGATAAGATGAAACAAATAAAAGAACTGTGAGACTTACCCAAAATTTCAAGATTTTATCTAACACTTGATTCCAATTCTCTGTCAAAATTAAGTTTTAAGTATGTTTCTTTAAGTAAATTCTTTTTGTAAAACTTTTAAATCATCAAAATATAAATAATTTAGTTTTCGTATGTGAAGAGCTCCTAAAGAACGCAAAAACTTTAATATTTATCTAAATGAGAGGAAACTTATATCCACGTGATGCTGGTGTTAAGATGGAACACGCAAATGCTGTAATCTAAAACCTCAAGATTTTATGTAATACTTGATTCAGTTTTTATATATGTTTCATTTAAACATTTTAGGTATTCAATATAAATAATTTATTTGAATTCAACACTTTCCATCCATGTCAATATTTCATGCAAAACTTGTGTTTTAATGCTTAATACTCAAAGTTTTCAAATGTGTTTCCTTATTTTATTTCAGATACGGAAAGTGCAGAAAATTTTCAGAAAAGACCAAGATCGATGATGAATTCATTACCGTGACTTGTGAAAATTCCGATCATTACCAAATATATAAAGAATTCCACAGTTTCGTTCAGGACAAACCTAGCGTTGAGAAGCGGTGTGAGATGCAAAATCCTTCACCTTACAGTGTCTTGATTGTAGGCATCGATTCAGTCTCAAGACTAAACATGCACCGCCAAATGAATAGAACGGTGCGTTATTTAGTAGACAATATGAAAGCTATCGAAATGTTAGGGTTTAATAAAATTGGCGACAATACTTTTCCTAATCTTGGCGCCATGCTTTTAGGTTACGATGAACGAGAACTGCCAGAAGTCTGTTGGAGTTCTGACCCCTATGAACCTCTCGACAAATGCAACTTTTTGTGGAAACGTTATGCTGAAAAAGGTCACAGGACCTTCTTTGCTGAAGATACTCCCCATATATCAACATTCAATTACGTTAAAAAGGGCTTTTTCAAACAGCCTACTGATTATTATTTTCGCCATTTTATTTTATCGTACGAAGACACACTTGGCTGGAAAAAGAAATTCAACTGCCACAGATGCGTTGGGGGAATATCTGAGACGGAAGCTGTTTTGCACTGGACTGAACAATTTGCCACTCACTTCAAAGATAGGGCTTATTTTTCACTTTCTTGGATAAATAGTATGACTCATGACTATTTAGATACTGGATCTGCCGTCGATTACTTGTATGAAAAATTTCTTAGAACTCTGCATGAGTCTGGCGCACTAGACAAAACTATAGTGGTTGTTATGGCTGATCATGGCATGCGTTGGGGAGAAATTCGAACAACCTTTATCGGCAGGCTGGAAGAAAGATTACCAATGCTATTTATGTTTTTACCGCCGGATTTCCAAAAAAATTACCCTCAAGAAACTAAATCTTTAAGAACTAATGCTCACAGACTGGTGACACCATTCGATCTTCATGCCACTTTGCTGAATATCCTTCATTTGCAAGAAGATTGGTCCTTTTCCAATCCAGATAACGTTAGTGAAGGGTTAACCCAAACCTTCATGAAAAGAGCGCAGTCTCTGTTTCGTGAAGTTCCCGAAGATCGATCTTGTGAAGATGCATCGATTGAAGAACATTGGTGTACTTGCGAATCTGCTTTGACGATTGATACAGATGACGAAAATGTTCAGAAAGTTTCTGGGTTTCTGGTGGAATACATAAATAATTTGTTGCGGCCAGTTTCGAGTATCTGTGCTACTTTGAACTTGACCCTTATCAGCGATGCAAGAATATTGTCACCCGGTACTGAACATGAAGGTCATTCATCATATGATAATATTTATACACTGATTCTGCGTACGTCACCGGGTGGTGCAATATTTGAGGGAACAGTACGCATTTCTCCTCCCGATTATGAATGCGAATTATTAGGAACTATATCAAGATTGAACCTATATGGTGATCAATCTGTGTGTGTGAATGACGCAATTCTAAAGAAGTATTGTTTTTGTACCTGATGAAATTTATATTTTCTTTAATGGTTTCCAAAAACTGTAAGATAATAACAAAAACTGTTATGAATTCAATCATAAATGTGATATGTAAATATATTTATAGGCTCTTTGAAGTAATATATCGTGTTATAATACTCACGATTAAAATTAAAATAATATACATATAGTTTTTTGAAATTATTTACATCAGAAGCCTTTAACATTTTTATTTAAACAAAAGCTACTTTAAGTTACTATAAGCATTTAATAGTATGACCAAAGATTGTATAAGGGTACACGCGAAGCGTATAAGTTCTTTGGTATTACTTAATGTAAACTGCTGGAAAATATCAGCAAAATTAATGTACAAACAGCTAAAAAATCGTTTTAATCTTATAAGTTTTGAATGGTTGGTCAGATTTTCATTTGGTAAAGTGTTATGGCAGTATCTCAAATAAGTCTCTTAAAATAATTATAATAGATAATTGCAACCGTGGGGTAAGACACGGTTTTGAAAAACTAGTTTTTATAGTTTAACTGCTATAACGATTTAAAGTTTTGTTACTCTAATGTCATTTGAAGTAACGTTTCCCATATCTTTTGAATGATAGGTTAAAAACTAGTAACTATTATAATTCATTCACAAAAAGTGAGAAAAGTTCTCGGCCCTCAGCCCAAAGACAAATACACTATCTTCCAATAAGTAATTGGACACCTGCGATGAAAGAGATAAACATGATTTATTCACATTCGATAGTTGGCAGAGCTTATACACGAAACAATTAACCACCTTAACTCTACTGAGCTCGTTTCCCACTAGTGTTTGGATGATGGGCAGTTGTATTTCTTTCCACTTAACTTGGAAAAGCTACGCAAGTTCTTTTACTGATTTAATTCGGCGATCAAACTCGTCCCAGAGGTGTTTCTATAGGATTCAGATTTGGATTCGGCGCGAACCAGACAAATCGGTTCACCCCATTGGACAATCCATGGGGGACCTCGCAATACAAGTGGCTTTGTAATCCTAGAAGTAACAATGATCCAATCCGAAAACAACAGCGGAGGAAGCACATTATTGTCTTGATTAGTGGAATAGGAACCAGTGTTGAGCTTACCATGAATTTGGGATAAAAAGGGCCTACTCCATACCATGAGAAACACCCCCACACCATAATCTAGCTTTCATGAAACATTATTGAAGTTACAATGAAATCTGACAAAAGATATTCACCAGTCATACACCAAATTCAGACATTGCCATCCGACTGATTAAGATTTAACCTTGATTCATCATTCTTGAGTACCTGTTTTCACTCATCTGCGGATCTATTTTGGCGTGCCTTGCACCACCTCAAATGAGCAGTGTGGTTGGATTTTGTAATCAAAGGCTCGTTGGCGACAGCATGACCATGGAAACCAAACAAGTGTGTTTTCTTGTGGATGATATTTATAAAAACAACAATCCCGGATGCTCCGATGGAGCACCTGGAGTATTTGGGCCACCGGTTTGGTGTGATTTCCCCAATTTATTCGGACAGCCCTTGTTGGTCTCTATTTATTAGGTTTGTGAGTCTGCCAGTTCGAAGCCCATTCCAACAACCATTACTCATCTTCACTACTTAATCACAAAAAATCATTGTCGATTTTGGTATGTTTAATTCAATAGATTCGCCATTTTCATGATGTCAGACAAACACGACTTTCTCAAAGTCAGAGCGCTCTGAATTTCGTGGTATCTTGCATGCGACTTGCTATCGTGTAGAATACAGAATTTATTCTACACGATATTTTAAGTACAAAAAATGTGACGTAAATTAGGGTCACAGATATACTTATTTTCATAGGTGTTCAAATACTTATTGGAAGTTAGTGTATATAATATAATGAGGAATTTAGATTAATTAAATAATTTTTATCGATTAATATGTTAATGATGAAAAAAGTTTTAATTTATAAGTTATGAAATTCTTTAATAGAATCAGAATTTTTAAATCTAAATTCAGATTTTTATTCTTTTTGGTCAATAAAAAGGCGCTTGACTTGTTTAAAAAATTGAATTGTATTGAAAGGGCACCCCCATTTGAGATTATAACACCAAATTGGATTCGAAATCGACTAATAAAAGGAAGAGTCTTTTACTTATGAAATTTTTCGCATGGCATTTGCCTATGACATGCCCGTGTTTCAGATAATTTTTTATTTAAAAACTGGTCAAAGGAGAGATAATTTTCTGTTCTTTATTTGAATTTAGATTGCGTGCTCCAGTTGAATGTCCAATTAAATGGCAGAGTAGTAGCGGCTCGCGACGCCCGATGGCTGAGCGGTAGAGCTTCGCGCTGTCGTGCCACAGGTCCCTGGTTCGATCCTCGGGTCTGGCAAGGTTAACTCAGCCTTTCATCCCTTCAGTGGGTCGATAAATGAGTACCAAGCATGCTTGGGAACTAAACACTGGGGGTTCCGCGTTCGGCTGACCACCTGACCGGAACATCTGCTCCTGCACCCCAGAGCCCAAGGTCAAGAAAACTGAGATGGGCACAGT
>NC_092206.1:16817187-16855005 GCF_043381705.1 Parasteatoda tepidariorum
ATCCCGTATCATTATGCTATAGGACCAGAAAAATTACGGCCAATTAAATTTAAAGAGGCGGAGAGTTTGAAGTTTAAAGGAAAGAGATTGGTTAGTTAGCCCCCCTAAAATTAAAAGTATAAAAAGAACGACGTGAATAGATTAATTTGTCACTTTACATTAAGTGTAAATGTGATATTGCCCATTATAAAAATCCATCATGCCATGATGGGAATGCTATGTTGGCCCATTATAAAAATCCATCATGTCATGATGGGAATGCTATGTTTGCCTATTATAAAAATTCATCATGCCCTGATGGGAATGCCATGCTGGCCCATTATAAAAATACATCATGCCATGATGGGAACGCTATGTTGACCCTTCATAAAAATCCATCATGCCATGATGGGAATGCTATGTTGGCCCAACTTGAAAAGGTGCCAATTCCTACCTTGGGAAGGTCTGATGGTCCCAACAAGATGTATGATGGTTTTTGACGGGAAATCAAGTTGGTTACCATCATATTTAAGTTGGTCCATTAAAGGAAAACAATCTTGATTTTTTGTCTTGGGTTTATAATGGGGAATATTTAGGGCGATAAAATGAAATATTTTATTAAAATTACCATAATGTAATAAAAGGAGAAAATAATTAGCTATTAAAGAGTATTTTTATTTTCGTTCGATGTGCCAGACAAACCAGGGTGTCAAGCTCGTGCTCTAGTTATTTGCTGTATGGCACCTAATACCATATAACTGGACTGTGGTGATCAGGCTGTTGGGAATCAAGCTTCCAAATCATTTCCACTGATTCGCATAGGGCGAAACTTATTATGGCCAATTGTGCGACTCCTAACTCGTCAATAATTTTGTGGCTAGGCATAGTAGTATGGCAATACAATGTCCGACCAAGTTTCAAAAATTATAGGTGTATGTATTAAAATCTTTGTATTAAAATTTAGGTCTTTGTATATGGGCAGACCCCCACTCTTCATTTTATTATTATTTAAATACAAAAGTATTCATTTAATATTTTTACACCGTTATTGCTATTAAATTTCACGACTTATTTCAAATTTATAACTTTATACTAAATATATAAATTTTGCTAATTTTTGTAATTTATTTTATGAAATTTAATGCTTGATCAACCACCGTTGTAATAATTCGCATAAAAGTAAAATTTTTTATTTCTAAGAAAATGTAATTTAATTCCATACTCTTTGGCTCCGACAGTATATGGAGAATGAGTGTATATCGATTACTTATCAATTACGATAAAAAATTAAATTAAAATTCGGATCTATATATTTTTAATCTTGATTGAGAGGGTTTGATATCATTCCAATTTCGTAGAAATACAATTGGCATACAAGGCTACCAATTTCGTAGAAATACAATTGGCATGCTGAGAAAGTGTATGAGATACATTATAGCTTTCTCTTTTGTGTCGATTGGTAAAATTGATTTTTAAAAGATGATTGAAAAGTTATTTATTTGCATTCGTAGTCAATATTGGTAGCCATTTTTTTCCATAATGAAACTGTTGCAATATCATAATGAAATTCGAATGTCTCGAGAAGACAGTGTCTCGAAGGTTCTGTTGTCCTGCGAATTCGAAATAGCATTTTATTAATTGAAAAATATTTAAATTTTATAATTGTTATGAGTTTTTAATATTTATTAGACTTTATCGTTAAATCTTTTCCACGTTTTATGATAATTATGAGAATTGTCCAAATGGTATTATGATGAAATGACTAACTTTGGTGGACATATAAAAAAGTTTGCGATATAAATTTTAAATCTATAGAGAACTTATCCGATTTGTGATTTGATTGATTTCAAAAATTTAAAGAATTTGTGAATTAAGTGATTGATTTTAATGATTTAACTCACTAAACAACTCGCTAAATTGATGTTTTTTTAAAATTAATATTTTTTTGCAATATTTGAGCTATTTGTCTGGTTTAAAAATCAGAAGATTCTTTTCAGATAGGTAGAATTCATAGCTTTAAATTAAAGCTTAGAATTTAAAACACTCCAATTGCTGCTTCGTTTATCGTGGCAAAAAAGCTTCGAGCACCTTTAACAGAAGTTTATAACTCGCTTGTAAACATATTACTGATAACTTTAATGTTGTTTTCACTTAGGAGCAGAATGAAAAGTAATGCATTTAGAAGAAAAATATTCATTAAATATCCCGTATCATTATGCGGAAATCATTTAGTATTATTTGCGTTCAAAATCATTGGATTACATCATCGCTGCTCCGAAAATGATAAAAATAAACTGAAAAAACTGATTCGATATTTTCCACTTCTTTCTGTTTCAATCCACTTATCAGCTTTGTATTCGATGAGGAGCATGATGCTTGGATCATCTCATCACTTCACAAAACAAACATATGGCGTTGTAACGGCATATGTACTCCCTCTTGTTATGTGGCATTACATGCGTATTCGTTCAGATAAGTATGAACAATTTTTTTTAACCATCAGAAAATTACGAAGTTCTGTACGATTCGAAAGCAGGAAAAGTAAATACTTAACAACAATCTTTATATTCGTGGCAATATTTTATCCTTTTATATGTTCAATCATTATGAGTCGTTTAGATTATTTAAATGAATGCCGTACAATCTTTTGGTTACACGGATTCCGAGGTTTTGAAAACCAATATTTCATGAAATTTGTTGTGTTTCTTTCGATGAACGTTTTTTATGCAGCAAAACTGGTGATTCCATCTGCAGCAGTTGTTTTACATTCAAGCTTTGCGCATAATTTATCAAAGGCAGTGAAATTTCAAGGTAAAATCGTGGCGAATGGCTTCTTTTCTCCAAACTTTTATAGTGAAGTTCATTGTTACAGCGCAGTCATTGAATGCTGCGAATTATTCGAAGTGTGTACTCGAGGAATGATGTTTTTAATGATTACTTCATTTTTCGCAACCATGTATACTGGATTAGGACTGTTTCTTGTAAGAGTTCCAGGAATAACAGAAGAAGGGCGATTCTTCGAATCATTTTTTACAATTTTCGCAAGCGTTGCTGGAATTCTTAGCCTTGTGTGGTTTTCGTGCAAAATACCCAAATCAATCGAAAGCATAGAAGTTCAATATGAGAAATTGTATAGACAAGTACTGGTTTTAGATAAGTCTCTACTGCTGGATTTCACCACTCGTATGGAACTATTAAAGTCTTTATGTGGAATAAAACCAGTATATTTAACCGTCTGTGGAATGTCGCAAGTAGATCAGAGTATGATATTCTCCTCAATTGGGTCAATATTAACATATTGTGTTCTTGTTATTCAGTTAGAAGAGAGATAATAACGATATCCCATAAGAATTTCTCTATTGGAAATTTTCTTCCTTTATTGGAAAATTCAACCTTGTTGAATTTTACAACTCGTATGACGTTTTATATGTAGAATAAATGCTATTCACTTTTTCATTTGTAGAATGTAAGAAGTAAATAAGCATATGATATTTTTTTCTGTTGGATTAAAGATAACATATTGTATTCTTGCTACTCAATTGCAATAGAGAGGATAACAATATTCTACTCAGTATTATTGATAACAATATCTATTCAGTTCTGATGTGAAATTCACGATTACTGGACCTTACAATTCGTGTAGAACTTTTTTAGTTTCTATATGAAATGAGACCATTCAACCATCAGTGGAATGCCCAAGAAGATTAGTAGTAGATTAGAATTTCAATATTTACAAATTGTTTTCTTATTATTCAATTTGAAGTAAGAGTATAACAGCATTCAACCAGTTTTATTCTATTAAAAAATTCACGATTTCTGGAATAGACAATATAAAGTCGAAAAATATTGAAAAAATAATTGGATAGCAAAAGCATGAATAGAAATAAAAATATTTAAAAAAACAACGGGCTAGCAAAAGCATGAATAAAATAAAATAAACACATAAAGAGATAAATAAATAAAAAAATAGTGCGTGGAGTTCTCCGCGCGGAAGAAGTTAAATAAGCGAAATAAACGAAATAAGCGAAAGCAGAGAGCACGCCGTACTTTACCATACTCAATACACAAGAAGCAACTTGCGACGTTAATTGTAGAAGAATCAGCAGTCGTAGAAGGATCACTAGTTCTATTCAACGACTCTTTTTCCTGCTCCGCTCGCTTCCGTGCTCTGTAATCACGGTAATATTGTGCATTTTCCCCTCGTGAACCAGTGGAAGTGCTTGTGGTTGTCTCATCGTCTCGCCCTGGAAAATGTATTTGTATTAATAATGTATGTGAATGCGTCATAATGTAATTTCAGAAGAGAAAACCTAACAATTGCTTGATAGGTCAGCTCTGATAGTATAGGAGCCTTAAATCAATTGATATTCACAAGAGACGTACCTTGACATAACCTTAAATCCGTCGCATTGTCCGTGGGATTGTTTTCACTCATTTTTTACAATTGTTATCCACTAAATTTGAAAATAAAAAATACTACCCTATTAAATTATATGTGTATCAAAACAAACTAAAAAAATATTTATAGAAAAACAATACTTTTATGACTTTTATTATTTTTATGCTAGTGAGAACCAAAACAATATGGAAATGAATGAGGGAAAACTGGATCCTACCACGTGATTTCCCGGCCAATAAAAATGTAGCGTTAAACGTTTAACGCAACCTTGTTGGAAGTCGCATATGAAGTATAACTTCAAAAATAAAAGCAGACGATAAAATTAGAATAACTATCTTTAGAACAACAGAGTTGTTGGGTTTTTTAGAGATTAGTTTTGCTTTGAAATTTGAGTTTTCTTATAACTCGATACGGGTTTTTCTAGTTTGTTTTATAAGACTATAACTATCTAGTTACGGGTACTTTATATTTGTTACTGTTTGCGTTGGTTGTGAATAAAAGTTTTTTTACTATGAAAAAACAGAACTCTTATTGGATATAGCTTGATACGTTACAACAAGTTACATGATACTTTAAAATCTCTGACCAGAGTAAGACTAGAAAATTCTACCATTTGCAGAACCTTTTCTGTTTTGGATTAATATTATTAAAATCGCGAGTTTGTTGATCAAGTATAAAAGAGAAGATGACAATATTCAAGAAATATTTTTCAATTGAGAAAGACTATATTGATGGATTTCACTGTAGGAAATTTTTAAAATCTACAAGCAGACCTGCACATTTAACCAAGCGTAGAATTCAGATACCCCCATCAGGAGGGAAGGTAGGCGCACGATGCGCCTACTTAAAGCTAGGGGGGGGGGATTTTTACATTAAATAAAACGAATAATTTGGGGGGGAATATAGACGAGAGAATTTTTTTCAAAGTACATCAATAAAAGAAGCAACGTAGCACTATTTCGAACAAGCTAACATGGAAGGGGGAAGTCAGCAAATTTTTTTTTGGGTGGGGATGAATGCGCCCACGAGCTTGGAGGGGGGCACCGTTTACCGGGTGTGATGTGTGCGTGCCTTCTAATACGAGTTTTTCCTTTTTTCAGCCATTATTTGCTCTTTAATAACGAAAAATAATTCTTTTTACATATAGAACACTTTATTCACTTTAATATATTGAAAAAGAATTTAAAAAAATAATGCAAATTAAAATAAATAAATAAATAAAAATTATCCGAAATTTATCCGTTCATTAGCTATTATTCGTTATTCCCAAAGAAAAAAATGGCTATTTTATATATACAGAACACTTTATTCACGCTATAATATCGAAAAATATATTAAAAAAATAATATTAAAAGAAATGACAATATTTTGAACGTCGACCCTCGCAGGGATTCGTACCCAGGGCCTCCTGGCTTACCAAATTAACTTGCCACAGCGCTACCAACCGTGACACACTTCACTTGCCTGGCCCGCTAATATTTAGCTCAAACCACTTCTTCCCAGTTAGTCAACAAAACTTATTTTGGCCCATTGTGGGCCCTCTAATTGGTCTATAAAAAAATCCTTTCGTACAACTGTTCGTTACATTAAACTCTAATTTCCTCCCGTGTTCGAATTTCATAGGTTAATATTATAGGGAGCTACGGGGTGTGATGTGTGCGTGATTCCTGATCCGACTCTTGTCCCTTTTTCAGCCATTATTCGCTCTTTATTAAGGAAAAAAATCTTTTTATATATAGAACACTTGATTCACTTTAATATATTGAAAAAGAAGTTAAAGAAATAATACGAAATAAAATAAATAAATAAATAAAAATTATCCGAAATTTGTCCGTTCATTAGNATTTTATTATTACATAAGTTACAAATGTATTAATTTAATTTCAGTAATTTATTTAAATGTACAGAACACTTTATTCACGCCATAATATCGAAAAATATATTCAAAAAATAACATTAAAAAAATAACAATTTGAAAGTCGACTTTCGCTGGGTTTCGTACCCAGGGCCTCAGGGCTTACAAATCTTACTTGCCCACAGCCTAACCAACCGTGCCTCGCTTCACTTGCCAGGACCGCGAATATTTAGCTTAAAACACTTGCTCCCAGCTAGTCAACAAAACTTATTTTGGCCCATTGTGGGCCCACTAATTAGTCTATAAAAAATCCTTTCGTACAATTGTTCGTTACATTAAACTCTAATTTTATGCCGAGTTTGAATTTTATAGCTTAATATTATAGGGAGCTACGGGGTGTGATGTGTGCGTGCCTTCTGATACGACTTTCGTCCCTTTTTCAGCCATTATTCGCTCTCTAACAAGGAAAAATAATTCCTTTTATCTATATAACACTTTATTCTTTTTAATATATTTAAAAAGAAGCTTGAAAAAAAAGGATAAAATAAAATAAATAAATAAATAAAAATTATCCGAAATTTGTCCGTTCATTAGCTATTATACGTTATTCCCATAGAAAAAATAGTTATTTTAATGTACAGAACACTTTATTCACGCTATAATATCGAAAAATATATTTAAAAAAATAATATTAAAAGAAATAACAACAATTTGAAAGTCGACCCTCGCAGGGTTTCATACCCAGGGCCTCCGGGCTTACAAATCTTACTTGCCCACAGCGCTACCAACCGTGCCACGCTTCACTTGGCTGGACCGCGAATATTTGGCTTAAAACACTTGCTCCCAGTTAGTCAACAAAACTTATTTTGGCCCATTGTGGACCCACGAATTATTCTATAAAAAAATCCTTTGGTACAATTATTCGTTACATTAAACTCTAATTTCATGCCGAGTTTGAATTTTATAGGTTAATATTATTGGGAGCTACGGGGTGTGATGTGTGCGTGCCTTCTGATACGACTTTTGTCTCCTTTTCAGCCATTATTTGCTCTTTAACAAAGAAAAATAATTCCTTTTATATATAGAACACTTTATTCACTTTAATGTATTGAAAAAGAAGTTTAAAAAAAAGGATAAAATAAAATAAATAAATAAGTTAAAATTATCCGAAATTTATCCGTTTATTAGCAATTTTTCGCTATTTCCCGAAGAGATAATAGATTTTTCTACATACAGAACACATTATTCACTTTAAAATATCGAAAAATATATTAAAAAAATAATATTAAAGAAAATTAAAAGAGTTTGAAAGTCAACCCTCGCAGGGATTCGAACCCTGGGCCTCCGGGATACCTCCTCCCGGTTAGTCAACAAAATTTATTTTGGCCCATTGTGGGCCCACTAATCGTGTGAATATTTACAATCGCTTAGTCGCTTCGGTAAATGTCCGAAATATATACTAGGTCCGCTCCCTGGTATACATTCCCGGTGTATTAAAATGTAAGTATTTATGCATATGCAGAGAGCCCACATACGTAGACACCCACTCTTCATTTTATAATTACATAAGTTACAAAAGTATTAATTTAATTTCAGTAATTTATTTAATTTTAGTTTTTTATTTAGCATTTAATGTTAGTAATTTAATAATTTATTTTTATAAAATTTACTGCTTGAGCAACCACCATTGTAATAATTCACATAAAAGTAAAAATGTATTTTTCTAAAAGATTTAGTTCAGTACCTTACTTTTTGGCGTAGTCTATGGAAAATGAGTGTATATCGATTACTTATCAATTACGATAATGAAAGGAAATTAAAATTCGGATCTATATTTATTTAAACTTGATTGTTTATGTACATTTAACAAGAGGGTTTAATATCAGTCCAATTTTGCAGAAATATAATAGGCATGCTGAGAAAGTGTGTGAAATACATTATAACTTTCTCTGTTGTATCTATTAGTAAAATTGATTTTGTAAACGATGATTGAAAAGCTATTGATTTGCATTTGTAGTCAATATTGGTAGCCATTTTTTTTCCATAATGAAACTTTTGTAATATCATATTGAAATTCTAATGTCTCGAGAAGACAGCTTCGAAGAATTTGTGTACATATACGAAATTGAAATAGCATATTTTTAAATAAATAATACGTTATTCTTATAACTGTTGAGAGTTTTAACAGTTATTAGACTGTTCCGTTTAGTGTTTTCTATCTTTCATAAAAGCTGTCTATGGTAATAATGAGAATTATGCAAATTGGCATCATGAAGAAAAGACTAATTTTCGTGCAAATAAAAAATCGTTTGCTCCCTATTTTTTTAAATATTTGAGAACTGTTCCAATTTTTGCATTGATTATTTACAAAAATTTAAAGAATTTGAAAATTTGGTCATTGATTTCAATGATTTTCATCTAGGTGGAAATATCTCGCTAAAGTGATTTTTTTTTTAAATTCAAATTTCTTTTATAAACATGTATGCTATTTAAAAATCAGACGGATCGTCTGATTTAAAAATCAGACGATCCTTTTCAGAAAGGTAGAATATATAGCTTTAAATTGCGGCTCAAAATTTAAAGCACACCAATTGCAACTTTATTTATCGTTGCGAAAAAGCTTCGAAAAACAAGAAATTTATAACTTGCTTGTAAACATATCAAACCAATAGCTCTCGAGTTGTAATCCTTTAGTAGCAGAATGAAAATTAATGTATTTAGAAGAAAAATGTTTGTTAAGTATCCCGCATCATTATGCAGAAATCTGTTGGTATTATTTGCGTTCAAAATTATTGGATTACATTATCGCTGCTCCGAAAACGATAAAAATAAACTGAAAAAACTGATTCGATATTTTCCACTTCTTTCCATTTCTATCCACTTATCAGCTTTTTATTCGATGAGCTTGATGCTTAGATCATCCCAATACTCCACAAAACAAACATATGGGGTTATAACGGCATATATACTCCCTCTTGTAATGTGGCATTACATGCGTTTTCATTCAGTAAACTATATAAAATTTTTGCTAGCCATTAGAAAATTGAAAAATTCTTTGCGATTCGAAAGCAGAAAAAGTAAATACCTTACAAAAATGTTTATATTGCTGGCAATATTTTATCCTTTGATATGTACAATCATTATGAGCTGTTCTGATTATTTAAATGAAGGTCGCACAATCTTTTGGTTAAACGGATTCCAAGGTCTTGAAAACAAATATTTGACAAAATTTCTTGTGTTTCTTGCGATGAACGTTTTTTATGCAGCAAAACTGGTGATTCCATCTGCAGCAGTTGTTTTGCATTCA
Organism: Parasteatoda tepidariorum; assembly: GCF_043381705.1. Taxonomy (NCBI): domain Eukaryota; kingdom Metazoa; phylum Arthropoda; class Arachnida; order Araneae; family Theridiidae; genus Parasteatoda; species Parasteatoda tepidariorum. Next base: position 16,826,728 of record NC_092206.1, read on the forward strand.
AGTTTTGCGCATAAATTATCAAAGGCCGTGCAATTTCAAGGTAAAATCGTTGAGAACGGTTTCTTTTCTCCAAAATTTTATCGTGAAGTTCATTGTTACAATGCAATCATTAAGTGCTGCGAATTATTCGAAGAGTGTGCTCGTGGAATGATGTTTTTAATGATTACTTCTTTTTTCGTAACCATATATACTGGATTAGGATTAATTCTAACAAGAAATCCATCTATAACAGAAGGAGGGCGATTCTTCGAATCATTTTTTACAGTTTTCTCAAGCGTTGCCGGACTTCTTAGCCTTGTGTGGTTTTCGTGTAAAATACCCAAAGCTATCGAAAACGTAGAAATTCAATATGAGAAATTGCTTAGAAAAGTACTAGTTTTAGATAAGTCTCTACTGCTAGATTTCACTACTCGTATGAAACTTTTGAAGTCTTTATGTAGAATAAAACCTATATATTTAACCGTCTGTGGAATGTCCCAAGTAGATCAAAGTATGATATTCTCCTCCATTGGATCAATGTTAACATATTGTGTTCTTGTTATTCAATTAGAAGAGAGATAATAACAATATTCAATCAGTATTTCTCTTCAGGAAAATTTTTTAATCCTTACTGGAAAATTCCCTTTCGTTGAATTTTACAACTCGTTTGAGCTGTCTGAACTCTCTATGTTGAATATAAACTATTCATTTTTCTATCTGTGGAATATAACAAGTAGATAAGCGTATGGTATTTTCCTTTGTTGGATCAACATTAACATATTGCATTCTTGCTATTCAATTGGAAGAGAGGATAATAATGTTCTACTCAGTGTTATTAATAACAATATCTATTCAGTTCTGATGGAAAATTCACGATTGCTGAACTTCAGAACTCGTATAGAACTTTTTTAATTTCCATGTAAAATGAAACCATTCAACCGTCAGTGGAATGCCCCAAGTAGATCAGTAGTAGATTAGAATTTCAATCTTTACATATTGTGTTCTTATTATTCAATTTGAAGTAAGAGGATAACAATATTCAACCAGTTTTCTTCAATTGAAAAATTTCAGGAATATACAACTTAATCTCTATGTAGAATAAGACCAGAAATGTTCCAAGTAGTTCAGCGTATAATACTTTCTTGTATTGGATCAGTATTAACATATCGTAGCACGTAATATTAGATAACATCAGAAAAACAGAAACTATATCGTTATTTAGCATAACTTTGGAATGACAGAAGGATGCAAAAATGCATTGCTTTCTCTGTTATATTTCTATCATCATCACCATATACACTGCTCAAAACGATTAAATGATATTGAGGTTGTAAGGTGATCTTGCATCTGGAGAATTGTTTGAATGATTGATAACTTTCATATATCAATCATTCTCCATCGTAGTAGGACAACTACGTTTGTCCTACTACGTATCGACAAACGTAGTAGGCTAACGTGAGATGAAATTGATGTTTGTTTGGCAGGAAAAAAATGCGTTCTATTGAGCACTTGAGTGCAAAAGAAAAGAAAAACATAATTTGTGCATATGAGAAAAACAAATTTAAAAAATGCGTTTTTTAAAACCGTTTTTAGTAGAGGTTATGGTTAACCGGTTGAGCACCTTTGAGGCATCGAGTCAATGACGTTATTAATAAGGGACTGGGGTATTCTGTCACACTCCACCAGAAGAGCTCTTTCCAGTTCTTGGAGAGTTCGTAAGGGTGGTAGGTGTCCAGCAATTCATCTGCATAGAATGTCCCAAGCATGATCGATTGGATTCATGTCTGAAGAACACGCTGGTTAATCCATTCGTATGATTCCTTCCTCCAAAAGGAAAACATTCACAGCCCAATGTGGTCTGCAATTGTCGTCCGGTGATATGAAGTCATCATGCAAACATGAAGTCAACTCTAACTGGTGCAGCGTAAGGGACTACAATAGGTCTCAGGATCTCATCCCTATGTCGGCGACCGGTCAGAGCTCTATTTCGAATGATATGGGGATCGGTGAGCCCATCAATGGAGATGCCAGCATAGATCATCACTCCGCCACCGCCAGATCTAACGCTTTCGTGCACGTATGCAGGATTGCTTCTAGTGCCACGTTCCCTCCAGATGAAAATACGCCTATTATCAGGATGAACAGAAAAACGGGACTCGTCAGAGAAAAGAATATTGCGCCATTCATTTCCCCTTCAGTTCACATGCTCTGTTGCGCACTCCCTGTGGACGCGACGGAGCCTTGCCATTAACGTGACACACATCATTGGTCGAAGGGCATACAGATTTACAGAGTGAAGGCTATTTCGTACAGTTTTTGTGGAAACTGTGGTGCCAGTAGACGAGCGGAGGTCTTGTTGAAGAAGAGTGACATTCATATTTCGGTGTCTCTGAGCCGTTAACGTTAAATAACGGTCTTCATTGGGGCTGTTGCCTGTCTACGCCCTAGCCCTGATCTTCGATCGGCATTTTCAGTCTCCAAAAAACGATTCCAGATCCTGGAAATCGCACTTTGTGAAATTAAAGGCGCTTCTGCTACTTGTGTTCGGCTCCCTCTATCCAACAACTATCAAAGTTTCTGATTCGGTTAAATAACTTCGTTGAGATATCACACTCATCGAAAGAACACTCTTAATGTCGATCATTCTTTTCCGCTTTGTCTTACATTAAGTTGAAAGCCAAATCATATTCGCTGCCACTGAAGCTTCGTTTTCGACGTTAAATTCAAAATTTGCAAACAGCGAAGTTTTAAAATAAGAAAAAATTGGATTTGGGACTATCTTCGTCCATTTTATGCACTCAAAAAATTTGCTTATACCGTTATTTTATACAAGATTTAGAATTTCCTTCATTTGTTAGGAGCAGTGAATATAAAAACTAATCTGTTTGGATGCATGTTCACTAATAATTCGGGAAATCGTGCTATTTTCTGCAGTTTGCAAATTTTTATGGAATGGTTTGTAAAAAATCACAGGACCATACTTAGGGATGGGGAGCTCCGTGACCACACAGGGCCGCTTAACTTTAGGGTTGCAAAAATTCTTGATTAATAGTTTTATTGCAAACTTTTCTTTACATTTGCTAATTCTTGGATGTATTTTTACTATCCGTTATAATTTATGTTTCTAAATGTGAATTGCATTGCAGTTAATGTTATTTTATATCAGAAGTGCAATTTTTAAAATAACAACATGAAATATTTGTCAATTTTCAACTTTTATATCATATAAATTAATTGTATTAAAAATTTCAACTATTGAAAATTTGTGAGTGTGCGTGGAGGGCAATCCCTAAGAGTTAACGTGGAAAATATCAATACAAATAAAAAGCAGGGTTGGAATGATTTAAAAGTATTTAATTAGAAAAATCATTGATTTGAATCATGTGATTCAATTTATTTCTTATCTAAATCAGATTTATTTAAAAATTATTACTTTTACAGTACTCCATTAACTAATATATTATATTTAAGGCTGTGATAATAAATCTTATTGTAAATAAAAGTTTATTCATAGAATCAAGAAATGAGTTAATAAATTAAGAAACAAAATATCTCTTTTTCTTATAGCTTAAATGCAGATAAGTATGAAATTTTAAATTATGGTTTTTCATCATTCATTTCATGTCATTTTCATATTTTAATGTGCTCATTGCAGTATGTAAAACAATTTGCTGTTTTATTATCAATTAATATATTTCAATTATATCCGTTTAATCTTATACACATTTATTTCAATACAAGAAATTTTAAAACCCACTTGTAAGCCTACATGTAAATAAAGAATAAAGCAAAGAATTATTAATTTTTGAAATTTTCTTCAACTTAATTAACGTACTTTCACTCGACAAGTTTGTTCCCTGTCTTTGCAATTTGTTAAATGTTTTTAGTTTGATAAAAAATAATAACGGACCAAGTTGAGTTTGCAATAATTAAATAAATATATTAACATTTCATTATCTGTGGTATTACGAATTTTAGCTAAAGTATTATTGTTAAATAATGTCAAGTATTACTATTATCAAGTATACTAATATCAAGTATACTATTTATACATTTTGTCAAATCGTTAGCGGGAAAACAATTAAAAAAATCTGATTGAAATAAAAAAGAAATCTAATATTTAATGTATGCTTTATTAAACAAAACATAATTTTTAATGAGCATGATAAAATGCCTTAATGCTTCTCCTTGGACTGCTAAAACCATAGGCACGCCCCTGAATTATCATCAGGAACGGATTAACCATTAAGCATACAAAGCACGTGCTTAGGGCACCAAAGCTTAGGGGGACACCACAAGAAGCCAATGAAGAAAAATATATTTCTAGAAATCTTCTTTACAAACTATAAATTGCTATTGATGTCTATTTATTTCAATCTCAGGAGATGTTTTCCTCCTGCAGCTGAGCTGAGTTAAGTTGTTTCCCATCTAGAGTTGAGTTGTTTCCCCCCTTCTACCGAGTTGAGTTCAGTTGTTTGCCTCCTGTTTGCTAAGTTGAGTTGTTTCTCTCCTGCTGCTGGGTTGTCATGATTAACTACCATTGCTGAGTTGAGTTGTTTTCTTTCTGCTGGTGAGGAGAGTTGAGTTGTTTTCCTACTACTGCCAAGTTGAGTTGTTTCCATCCTGCTGCTAAGTTGAGTTGAATTGTTTCCATCCTGCTGCTAAGTTGAGTTGAGTTGTTTGCCTGCTGTAACTGATTTGAGTTGTTTCTCTCCTGTTTCTGAGTTGAGTTGTTAGCCTCCTGCTGCTGAGTTGAGTTGTTTTCATCCTGTTGCAAGTTGCGTTGAGTTGCTTGCCTCCTGATGCTAAGTTGATCCATTCTTTTTTCTGAGTTGAGTTGTTTCTCTCCTGCTGCTGGGTTGTCCTGATTAACTACCATTGCTGAGTTCAGTTGTTTTCTTTCTGCTGCTGAGGTGAGTTGAGTTGTTTTCCTGCTACTGTCAAGTTGAAGTGAGTTGTTTCCATCCTGCTGCTCAGTTAAGTTGTTTGCCCCCGTAGCTGCTGCCAAGTTGCTGCCAAGTTGAGTTGAGTTGTTTGCCTCCTGTTGCTGAGTTGAGTTGAGTTGGTTCTCTGCTGCTGCCAAGTTGAGTTGAGTTGTTTCTCTCCTGCTGCCAAGTTGCGTTGAGTTGTTTGCCTCCTGTTGCTGAGTTGAGTTGTTTCTCTCCAGTTGCTAAGTTGAGTTGTTTGCCTCTTGTTGCTGAGTTGAGTTGTTTTCATCCTGCTGCTGAGGTGAGTTAAGTTGTTTGCCTCCTGTTGCTGAGTTGAGTTGAGTTGTTTCTCTCCTGCTGCTGAGTTGAGTTGCTTTCATCCCGCTGCCAAGTTGAGTTTAGTTGTTTGCCTCCTGTAGCTAGGTTGAGTTGAGTTGTTTGCCTCCTGTTTCTGAGTTGAGTTGAATTGTTTCTCCCCTGCTGTCAAGTTGAGTTGAGTTGTCTGCCTCCTGTAGCTGAGTTGAGTTGTTTGCCTCCTGTTTCTGAGTTGAGTTGAGTTGTTTCTCCCCTGCTGCCAAGTTGAGTTGAGTTGTCTACCTCCTGTTGCTGAGTTGAGTTGAGTTGCTTCTCGACAGCTGCTGAGTTGAGTTGTTTGCCTCCTGTTGCTGAGTTGAATTGAGTTGTTTACCTCCTGTTTCTAAGTTAAGTTGAGTTGTTTCACTCCCGCTGCTGAGTTGAGTTGCTGAGCCTGCTATTGCTGAGTTGAGCTGTTAGCCTGCAGCTTGAATAATCATTTTTTGATTACGCACTTTTACGTTACGTAATCACTTTTTGCGTAATCGCTTTTTAAGTGATCACTTTTCGCGTAATCATTTTTACGTAATCTCTTTTGCGTAATCACTTTTTGCGTAATCACTTTTTACATAATCGCTTTTTTTTTACTTAATCATTTTTACGTAATCACTTTTTGCGTAATCACTTTTTGCGCAATCTTTTTTACGTAATCACTTTTTTGGTAATCATTTTTGCGTAATCGCTTTTTGCGTAATCATTTTTATGTAGTCGCTTTTTGCGTAAATATTTTTTAAAAAATCATTTTTTCATGACTAATTTTCAGCGTGCACCAGAAAATTAAATATTTAAAACTCTATCTGTGTTAATTTTTCTTTTTTTTTTAAATTTCATATTCAAAGAGACTTGGTGTGATTTTAAAAGTATTCATGTTTTTTAAATTTTAATAATGCAACGAGGCTAGAAAAAAAAAGCAAAAACCCCTAGAGATTCTTCGAAGTCTGCCGTGAAAAACAAAATAAAAATAAATAAAACTGATAGTTTTATTTTCTGCCTTCTCTGCCTATTTGAAAATTTACAATAAAATTGGTGTACAATAAAATTTACAATAAAATTGGTAAAATTCAATACAGGCATATATGTGTGTTATAAAGCAATCGCTCTATTAGTCTGTTTTAAATACAAAACTCTTTTCCCACAATTCACTAATTTTCAAAAAAAGAGAAATCAAAATGAAGTAACATATAAAGATTCAATTATAAAGTTTACTTATTATTAATTGCGAACTTTAACTGCATATGTTGAATACATTTTAAAGGTGTAGAATATTTTGAAACGCCCGGTGGCTGAGTGGTAGCGCTTCGCGCTCCTGTGCCACAGGTCCTGGGTTTGATTCTCGGGTCGGTCAAGGTTATCTCTGCCTTTCGTCCCTTCGGTGGATCGATAAATGAGTACCAAAGCATGCTTGGGAACTAAACATTTACTAATTTTTGAGGCCCCTCTGAAATTGTGGGCCCTAGGCCCATGCCTATTGGGCCTAGGCTATAATCACGCCCAACATACCATCATAGTTTGGTGAACGGACAATTATTGCGAGGTATTAAATTTTGTCTTATAATACAGAATTAAACTTGTGAAAATCCCCTCATCTTTCACATTTTTCATGTAAATATATATATCGTGCATATTCAATGCAGAAACTATAAGTTTTTTCATAAAATATATTTTATAAAAAATGCGGAGAAAAAAATTTCCTTAAATCATCTGGGATCGAGCAAGAAAAATCAAGGAGTCGATTAAAGGCCATTCTTACTTGCAGCGGTTTACCTACCTCAGATCACTATCCACAGAATATGAAAACAGGATTAGTGAAATATATTTTCTCTCTAAATCACCAATCAGGTTACCTTTTTCTTTCGACAGTGAAAGGAGGTGCGGCAATCGCAAACAATTTTAATGCTCCCTTAGTTTTCGAAAACTCTTCCAGTACAATATTCTGTCAACCATCAGTGGGATGGTTGATTAAATGTAAACAATAACAAGCTAACCAGAAGAAATTTAGAAAACTTCCCATGTATCCCACAGCTTCTGTTGTGTTTGAGACGATGTGTGAACAGTTGGCTTGATATTGGCGATCGAAATGGGCTACAGGTGGCGTAGCTGAACTCTCTACTTATGGCAACACTTCACATGCTTTCACCAATTAGCGTGTGGAGAGGCATAGGAGAGTAGGAAGTATGTTAGTTTCTGTTTTGATTTTCAAGTAGATTAAAAACTTTTAAGTTGAGAAACTATATAGATCTGAAAACTACATTGAACATAGTTTTCAAAGAAAGTGTCGTGAAAATATAGTAGTAGTAGTTCATTTACGTCGCACTAGAGCTGCACAATGGGCTATTGGCGACGGTCTGGGAAACATCCCTGAGGATGATCCGAAGACATGCCATCACAACTTTGATCCTCTGCAGAGGGGATGACACCCCTGCTTCGGTAGCCCGACGACCTGCACGCGAAGTCGAGCACTTTACGGTAGAACAGTTCAACGAGGACCAATACCGCACACCCTCGGTCCCTACGCAGGCTGATCCAAGTGGTCACCCACCCGCACACTGACAGCAGCCAGTGATACTTGACTTCGGTGATCTGCTGGGAACCGTGTCTTAACGATCAGTCCACTGCGGGACGTCTTGGAAATATAAAAAATATATATATTTTTGTCATTTAAATATGAAAACTATTAAGAAAAGGAAAAATATCGTAGTACATTTCTATACAACTGAGAAGAGAAGGAAAGCGAAGGGTGAAAGTCAAGACATGGAACCGGTCTTCTCCTCAGATGGCGTATTCGAGAGTTACGATCGCAAATTCCAGGAGGTTTTATTATTCTCCATCGCAACACTCAAATACACCATCTGGACCCTCCCCTTTCCCTCTTCTTCTCTGCTCAGTTGTATGGAAATGTACTAAAAAATTTTCCCCTCGCATAATATTTTTCACATATAACTGCTGTTGTTGTTGTAATTTAATTGCGTTGCACTAGAGCTACGCAATGGACTATTGGCGACTGTTTGGGAAGCATCCCTAAGGATGATCCGAATACATGCCATTACAATTTTGATCCCCGGCAGAGGAGATGTCCCCCCCCCCTCTTCGGCAACCCGATGACTTACTCTCGAAGTCAAGCACTTTACGATGGAACAGTTAAACGAGGACCAATACCACCCACCATCGGTTCCATTACAAGTTGATAAAGGTGGTCACCTACCCACACACTTACCGCAGTCAGTGATGCTTGACTTCGGAGATCTGTTGAGAATCATGTCTTAACGGTCAGTCCACTGCGGGGCAGCATATTATTGTTAAAATATTTTCAAAAATACCTACGACGCTTTCTTTTAGAACTTTGTTTAATGCAGTTTTGACTTCCATACAGTATGCTTAGTTAAAAAATTTTAATCTGTTTGAAAATCAAGACAGAAATTACCGTATTTCTTTCTCTTATCACTATCCAGACGCTAGAAGTGAAAGCGTACGAAGTATTGCCATAGATAGAGAGTTTAGCTCCGTGCCACCTGCAGCCCATTTCGATCGCCACTTATGAATTTGCACTTAATTTTACCATTCATAAGAGTTTTCTGAAATTTACAAATTCTAAAAAGTCGTTGACTAGGCGTAAATTATCACCATTTGTTATTTTTTCTGAGTAGCATCAATAGTACTTGGTAATTTTGTTTACGCCGTATGAGAGCTGCACAATGGTCTATTGGCGAATATCTGAGAAATATCCCTGAGGATGACCAGGCGACAAGATACATAAGTCACAGCCCATTTTACAGGTAGGACACATTCACACGCCACCCATTCATCAGCTGATCGTAATTTTGACCTAAACCAGAGATCGATTAATCTCCGATCTAATATCCCCAGAGGTATTCATTTGTTATGGGAACTTGGGAGACTCGGTGATTCCGACAGATGTAGAGTGCACAAGTCACCATTTTGTACACGGGAAATTTTCGGCCTGTGGGGATCGAAATCACGATTCTCGGACATGGGCCCAATGCCCTACCAGGCAGACTATCCCTGCCTGGTAGTATTATAGTATGCTTGTGGATTTTTCGAAATCGGTTTGTTGTTTGTTTAGTTGGAAGTTAAATTGAAAGAACGCATTATATCATAAGCAATGCTACAAGTGTAATAATATATGTTAGCTCACTTTCTTAAGATTAGGTGAATGACTAAAATCACGACAACCCATTCTCATACGCCAGATTCATGATGCCCTGCCGCAACAACGCAACCCTGCACAGCACAAGAGACCAAGCAAATCGCTGACCCAAGGTACAAGGCCCCGAGTCAAGCATTACAAATAGCAACAAGAAACGTAGAGAGGCAGATTAGACTTGCGGAAGCACATAACTCCTGGTGTAAAGACACACAGGGTGGCAGAGCCAGGCTCGTTGCAGACCAAGACCAGCCCACCCGGGTCGACAGCAGGACGACCACAACCACCCCGCGATCAAGAGAACAGCCCACCGGCTGGGAGGTGGGAGGCTTTCAAACCAACAACTTTATTAATTAGTACAAACAGAATAGAAAACAGAACACAAGGACGTATTTACAAAAGTTTGAAGTCAGAAAAAATGTCGCATCAAAACTGAATTGCCCAAAGGCTTACAAAGATATGCCCTTTTTTTAAACAGCAGATAGAAGATTGCCATGATGGCTTACAAAATTACTAGACGGCTAGTTATTATTCCCAATAGGTTGTTCTGCGTTGAATTCTGATAATTGCTCGCTGGTAGGAGACACAGGCTTTGCTAAGGGCGCTATGCTCGGTTCTCAATGTAAAACCAAACTTGACGTTTGTTTCATGGCAATTGGCGCATCGTTTTTTTCTCCTTGTTTGACGCCCAGTGCCAATACAATTCGAGCAAGTTTCATCAAATTTGCATTCCTTTACCATATTTCCCAACCGAATGTACTTATAGCAGCGAAGGACTCTGGGCTACTATTTTATTTGGTGGGAGCGCCATCCGAAGTTCATTCTTCCTTTCTTTATCGACCTTCTAATAGCTTCAGGCTCTTAGAAGCCTATAGCCTTAGGCTCTTAGGTGACTACTCAGTGGACTCATTTTTGGGACTTAATAAGAAATGCTACCTCGAATTGCCCTTCACGGAATAGACGGTCATTATTGTATCTGAGATGGATGACTAGATTTTCCTTAGTCTCTGTCTCGTCAAACCCCAAAACAATGATTTGAGGTTTTCTGTTGGTCACTGCTTCACAAGCGAACTTTTCCTAGAAGCATTTTTCTTTAATCAGCTCTCTTAAAATTCCCAGATCTTACCAAGTATCCAGCTCTATCATGACTTTAGGTGAAAAATAAATCGGAAAAAGTAAACCAGAAGTATGGGAGGTTGACCGTGTGAAGCTAAGCACAAATGGCGCCAGGAATTAAAATTCGTCATAAGGGTTACTACTTCCGATTGATTTTTGCCCCCAAAGAGGAATGCAGAAAGAAGCAGTACTTTGTGTTTGAAAACATATGTTGGTTTGAAATGAAAATGACTACATCTACTGATGCTGCCATCTAGTGAGATATATGGGGCATAAAAGTTTCTCGTTTTTACTTCAAAGTGTGTCGCAAATAAAATTTTCTTTTTATGTGACTCACACGTCGTTAAAATAATTTTACTTTTTCTTTATTAAGAAAAACGGGACGAAATATCAACAAAAATTTTCTTTTTTCAAAGTAGAAATAGCAAAATAAATCCTTTTATGATTAAAGAGAAAAAAAGTTATGCTCTGTTAGCTATACTTAAGAAATTTGTTGTAACACATGAAACTATAAATACTATTTTTTATATAAATAATTATAATAAATAAATAATTATTATAAATAAATAATTAATTACTATTAAAAATTTAAGTTTCCCCTGACATCCAAATAAGCTATGATATTTTTTAATCTAACCTCCTTGAATAGTTATTATTTTTTTCTTTATTCCTCACTTAACATAAAATCAGTGCCGGATTAAGCATACGCGGGGCCCTGGGCCATTCAAATTTTTGGGGCCCTTAGATTAATTTTTTTTCTCGTATGTTTTTTATTTATTCAAATATAAAAGTATTTATACATCTTTTCACTTAAGAAAGCATATTTAACATAAAAATAAATAATAATAAATTTAATTTTACTTTATTTTGTTAAATTTGAACTAAAAAATAATCATAACATTTTATAATCATAACATATATACTTGAATTGAAAGAATTTTTTAAAAAAAAATCTTTGTTTTTCTTAATTTTTTAAAATTTGTTTTCAAAAAATCCATTTCAAGGGAGCCCCTAATCATTGGGGGCCCCAGGCCATGGCCTAGTCTGGCATAATGGGTAATCCGACACAGCATAAAAGCTTAACATCAACAGAATTCCAATCAACAGAACTCCATAGAAAATCTTCTATTACAATCAATAAGTATACGAAACTTCCGATATTTTGACTGGTGCTGTCATCTTGTAATGATTATATATAAAATAAATATTAACGAAGTATTGTATGAAAAACTAGCTTTTAATACGACTAGCATGTTAAAATTTTCTAATTTTTATTAGAAGATTCTGTGAGTGTAGACAGAATATAATTTTTTGCTAATTTAAAATTTGCATTAATACTTTATGATAACCAAGCAGAATTTACTGTTAAATTTAAAGAGAGTAATTTACTAATTTAAATCATCGCTATAGTTGTTACTAAATTAGTATTATTTCTATACAGTAAGGAGTTATTTAAATTTTAATAAAATTTTGTTTTATTTAAAATGATAATAAATTCTAAAATATTTTAGAGTTTTACATATTATTTTTATTTGTTAATCTAAACAAATCAATGCTAAGTACGAGTAAAATTACCGATGTAAAAAGTCATTACTTCAAAAAAGTTATTTACTTCATAAATATTCATGTAATATTCATAAATATTCATGAGTTTACTTCATATAAAATGTCATTTACTTCATATATTTGTGCTAGTAAGAGAAATCTGCTTTTAGTTTGATACAAATATTAATAAACGCAATTTGCTCCTAAAATTTAAATAATTTTAAATATATAGAACTGAATAAAATTTCAATTTCAATAATTCCATTTTTAACTTAAAAAATAGTTGAAATTAGCTAAATAGTTAAAATTCGTAGTAATTACAAATTTTGAAATCGATATTTTTCTTCAAGTGATTCAGACAGTTTTTTACCGAAATTAAATTTTTTTTAAATCAAAAATATTTAGAAGCACATTATTTTAAACGAAAAGAAAACTAGAATAGAATTCTTTTTTCATTTCATAAAATTAATAACATCAATCTACAGTGGTTTATNAAAAACTCTTCTCGCTACCATCTATAAACTGATATATAATAAATAAATTATTTAACAAAAAATACGATGCGCATAAGCACATACTATTTTACACTCTGGTTATTTCAGTTTCCGTTTTTAGAAGCGCTATAAGTTGAGCCACCTAAACTAAATTTGGCATGTGACATTTTTAGCTGCAATCCTTGGTTGATTTTCTAGCGTTGCCATTCGGGGAGTTGTAATGAGGCTTTTTTTTTATCGCCGTGTAAGAGAAATATATATATAGATATTTGTGCTTATAAGAAAAATTTCCTTTTAGTTGATATAAATATTAATAAACGCAATTTGCTCCTAAAATTAAACTAATTTTAAATATATAGAACTGAATAAAATTTCAATTTCAATAATTCCATTTTCAACTTAAAAAAAAGTTAAAATCAGCTAAATAGTTAAAATTCGTAGTAATTACAAATTTTAAAATCGATATTTTTCTTCGAGTGATTAAGACAGTTTTTTGCTGAAATTAAAATTTTCTTAAATCAAAAAGATTTAGTAGTACATTTTTTTAAACGAAAAGAAAACTAGAATGGAATTACTTTTTCATTTCATAAAATTAATTATATGAATCTACAGATGTTTATGCAAAATTATAATGTATCATAGGTACTAAATTGTATAAATTTTTAATTTAAAAAGATTTTTGTAGTTTTTTATAACAAAATTTAAATTAAAAGTATATATTTTAAAATATATAATTTAATAAATTTTAAATAAAATAAAACTATATAATAGTAAAATAAAGTATTTTGTAGTTGATTTACAAGTTTATAACGCTTTAAAAGTGCGAAAAACATATGTTCCCGTGTCACCGCTAGAAATCAAATCCCCGACCTCTATGGTTTGCAGACTTTAAATTCCTTTTATTGTTTAAAAAAAATCTATTTAGTGCATTTTGAGAAAAAACATAGAATACATCTTAGAATAATCTGCTCGAATATTATTTACCTATTATTTAAATGAAGAAATTAAAGAGTGCGAGTATTTGATTGCCATGTTTAGAATAGGAAAATTCTGTGAAAAGTAGGACTACATCAACTACTAGAGTCACAATTGGAGTGTAGTAATGGTGCGTCCCTTTTCGAAGCTCTTTTCTGATTTGTCATGTATAATAATATGTCTCTGTTTACGTCTAAGCTTGAAAAAGGGCGCCATCTATGTATTGTTATACTTGTAGTGTTTACAATAGTGTACGTTTTTTGAATTTAAACTTCAACGAAACAAACAACATAAGAATTTGTTGGACTCTACAAGCATGCTATGCCCTGCAAGATGCAACCCAATAAGTAACAAGCTGTGATATTTTACACAAAAATAGTCAGAAGGGATAATGTTCAAAACATGGTAAACCTTGCAATTTATTTATGTTGTGATATTAATTTTCTTAAATATATTTTAGGCTCACTACCAGTTAGAATTTATAAATTACCGAAAACTTTTATGAATGGTAAAATTAGCAGCAAATTTATTCCTAAATCACATTGATAAAACTTTCTAGAACATTAAGCTGTTCGCACGTCGCTTCGTAAGCGTAACATCAGTGGAAGGATGCACCGGAATTTTTGCCTCTTTTAGGACGCCTGTTATGGAGGGTGTTTTCTACACTAAGGAACGCTGCGAGCTCCAACCCCCTAATACATCCGGGTTACTGTTTCCAATGTATTTTAAAGCCATTTGGATCACAACGTGATCATTGTGCTTTGAGATTCTTGAAAACGTGGTATTTGATTACTTATTACTTGTGTTTACAATGCTAAAGGTGCTAGCTCTAACGTAAGATGGTGCACAGCTTGCAACAGGAATAAACAGTAATAAATAAATGGAAAAAGGCCACATCAGGACTGCCAAAAAAGCGAGTTCAAAATATAGCAGTCAAGTCACCTTCTTTAACAATATAAATAACTGAAACAAGTTTTCACTTCAAACTCACTAGAATTACTTGATAGCATTAATATCTTATGAAATACTGCAGATTTTAGCTCAGAAATTATCTAATTTACTTCTTTTATTGAAAACAAAATTATCCGTTTGACAATATCGCCTCGCAGAAAAAGCTGTAGTAAGTAGTTGCAAACGTTCTAACCGGAACTAGAGCAGGTATGGAACTCAAGATTGTTATTGTTTACATTTATATTGAAAACACCATCCATTGTTTTCATTCAGTCAATCATCCATGACGGTGAACTTTTTACTTTTAACGCCATCTGTACTTAGTTTTTTCGGTTCCATCATCTCGGCAATTGATGCCAAATGTAAACAATCGAGCTTAGATACGTTAACTGTAACTGAATGTTTTGCTTTAATGCGGCAAGGTTACGGTCGTCGTACATAAACACATGGAAAATTTTGTGAACTTATGTAATTTCAAGCTAACTTACTATTTATTTACAATAATTGTTTAATTTACTGTTTCTTTTTATAGGCCATGTAAATAAGATGAAGAATTATTAAATAAAACACTATCTTTTGGACATTTTGCTTATGGCAAGGAGTAAAATCACTAAAATTAATTTAGCGATGTAAGATTTGTTTTCAATTTAAATGAATTTCTTATATATAAGTCGAAATTGTTCTCATTAATTATATGAAATTTTTTTTCCATAGTTTTCTTGTAACTGGTGGATAGAAAAGTTTTTCCTCTTCATCGAATAATATTATAAAGTTTAATTATGCAAAACTTAAACATTGATTTAAATTTCCTTTAACTGATATTATTTTGATAAAGTGAGAAATGTTTTTAGAATTGTTAGTGGAGAAATGTTTATAGAATTTAATTAATATCAATTCCCAACTTCGGTACTTATATTGATCTTGTTATCGCAATATCTTATCAGATAATATCTGGCCCGTTTAAATCTTCTTGCAATGAATTTTGTCTTTGGAACTCTGCAGTTAGAAATAATAGTTAGGATCTATGTAGAATTAAATATTTTAAATATTATGAAATCGTAGGTTTTGATGAATTTACTTTTGTTTATTTAGTAACTTCTGAGCACAAATTATAGTTGAAGTTAGAAAAGAAAAATGTAATTTTTTTAAAAAAAAAAGATGTGCGTATATATGTTGTCAAACAAAGATTTTTATATGAATATTTTATATATATGTGGTAAGTGTGCTTGAGTTTTTTTAAATGACTTACTTACACAAAGGCATCGGCTAATGCTTACTATTGCTAGGAGTATTGTCATTAAAATGTATAATGGAAGCTTAAGAAGATTTTTTTTAAATTCATATGATTGTCTGAGGTAGCTAAATTTTAATTGTTAATTGTGAAGTTATATCACATTTATGTGGTGTTAAGTCTCTAGTTAATATTTACGTTATTTAAATGGCACTAAAAACAATAAGTGCACGTAATTATATAGTTATAAATTGTATACATTTTATTTTAAACCCTTATATAGCTTTCTAGTGTTGATAATCAATTTTTGTAATATTGGTTTCTATGAAAATGAGTTGAGTTTAAAAATAAACAAACTTTATTGTTGTAGCATGATATACAGTTGAATCTTACCAATGACAACTTGAAAGTGCATACAAATTTTTGAGAAAAAAAGTATTTTATCAGTGTTTTCATCATAGAAAAAANTAGAATGCGCAAATTTCTCGCGGTAATAATTTTTTAATGAGAGAAAAGAAAAAATATGCGAGATTCTCGCGTTTTCGCGCTTTAGTGAAAACACTGTTTATATTACATTTTTACACTTCTGGGTTTATTCTTAAAAGGAGGCAATATAACAGGCGAAACTTTCTGTGTTAACTTCTGTTTTTCCTCTAATTGTAATTAAAGTACTGAATAAAATGTATTCAGTTAAACCCATGGTAAAAAGTGAAGTTATAAATGCTTGAATATTATTTATTTTTTTTTTTAAATATTAATATGCAGTCTTATTGTGACAGGATTTCCCTTACTGCATAATTTGTTTGCATTTGAATAATTTGAAAATTTATTTCAGCATTTGAAACATTACCGTTATCTCTTGGTTTGCCTAAATTAGCTATTTTTAATGCTTTAAATTTTAAAATACTAATGTATAGCTGAAAGTATTTTATTCAGCAATGCCATTCCTTTATCTATTTTAAGAATTTTACTGTTTATATTTGAATTTTAAAAAAAAAAATAACAATTTTTAAATTGATTCTTACTTGTGTTTTCATCTTTTTTTACAGAGCTATCTTAGCTTTTTCTGGTGTGACCTCATTTTTCCTGGTGAAAAAAGGCATTGTTCAACAACGCACAGATGCTATGAAAGCGAGACAACGCATTTCCAAATCGAATACTGGTGTTTACAACATTCCTGAAAGGTTTAGATAAAGATAGTGTTTGCGTCTAAAGCGGTTGCTGTTCGGTACACTGGTTGTTACATCATTGCGAAGTGTAAAGACTGTGTGTTTAACAAACCTGACTTCTCTTTAAATTATTATTTTTTCTAAATAATACACAATGAATCCTGCTATTCAGCTCGATGCATCTAAGATGCAAATTGTTCAAAACTTAGAAATCGAAATGATGTCCGATATGTATAATCGTATGACTTCCGCTTGTCATAAAAAGTGTATTCCTCCTAAATATCACGAAGGTGATCTCACTAAAGGAGAGAGTATATGCACTGATAGATGTGTTGCCAAATACCTGGAAGTTCACGAGAGAATAGGCCGTAAACTAACTACAATGAGTGCCCAGGATGAAGAAGCTGCTAAAAAATTATTAGAGCAGCAGCAAACTGCACCAAATAGTTAGAACATAGATTTATAGTATCTTGAAATTAGAAAATAATTAAATAAATGTATCAATTATAAAACTTGAATGAAATTTTTTTTTTTTTTTTTAAATTTAGACCGTAATTAATGTATGTAATAAAAAATCTAATTGTATCCTTCATTGAATAAAGGATTTTTTTTTTATTACTTAGATTTTTGTTTATTATTTTTTTGATTCTGCTCTTTGTTTAACTTAATAGTGAAAGTGATTCAGATCTAGTTTTTTTTTAATAAGAGATGAATATTTTCATTAATTTCTTTATATATATTTTTCATTCAAATTTATAATTTTAAGTTCGGAATTTAAGTTAATCCTTTCTGATAAACTACATATCAATTCTTAATTTATTAACACTGAGGGCTGCTGAAAAAAATATTAAAGCTAACTGCTTCAAAGTTAAAAATCACAGCTTCTAATCGAGAAATTAGAAAATAAATGGATCAATTATAATACTGCCATTTTTATCTATAAATTATATCAAAATTCAATCATTTCTTTAATGATCTAACTCTTGAATAACACTGTATTCAATGTAACAATTCCTATGTATTCAAATTTAAAAATATATGATTGGTAGGTTTTTATGTTAATCTTTAACATCTGATTGAACATGAAGATTTATTAAAACATGAAGATTTATCTGATTAACATGAAGATTTATTAAAATATTAGAAACTGGAAAATGTATTTATGTGTGAAAGTGATAACTTTATTTTTCTTGATGAAGTTTGACAAAGTCAACATTTATTTCAAAAGGACTAGAAAAAAATATGCAAACTATACATTTTTGCAAGTTTCTTAGAATAACTGCTTTTTAATTTAAAAAAAAAAAATCTGTCTCGTTATCTTTTTACGCAAAGTTTTTAAATTTTTGATAAGTTCTTAAAAATTTCCTTGGATTTCTTCTGATCTCTGTATGAACCCTGTTTAATGTTTTTCAATTTGAAAGTATGATGTATAATTTAAACTAATTTATAGGACTTTTTATTACATAGAGAAGTAATAAAATTATTGTCAATTGATTTAAAAATAATATTCACTGTGACCCTTTAAAATTTAGTAATAACAATTTTAAAAATATAACTTAAATTTATTTAAAAAAATGTAACATAATTATAGGCTTTATTTATTATTTGAAAAATATTTTTAGTTAATAAAATGTAACATTCCAAGTTAGGGATTTTTTTTTTCATCTTAAGAACAATTATGAAGCATAATCATCTGTATAACTTTTTGATTTTATTATTTCTTCTATGAAATTCAAGCAGAAGATTTTTAAAATTTTTGGTGAAATTCCCAACTTTCAAAATTTTATAAGAGAGAAAATAATAGTAAAAAATTATGTTTACAATCTTCATCTTAATTTATTTAAAAATTATGTTTACAATCGTTATCCTTTTTTTTAAGTTTGAAATTTCTGCTAACATTATTAAAATGAAAAAATGTTTGATCCAAATTCCTTAAATCTTTAAAAAAATATGCGGTATGTTTCTAACATATACTAAAATCAGGAATATCAGGACAAAAAGCTAAGGATCGGGTCAAATAAAGACGAAAACATTCTTTTATTAAGAATGTCTGAGCAACTACAAATAACTACCCTGCTTTATTTTATCCTGTTTAATCATGATTTATATAAAGCTTAACAGTTTTTTGGGTTGTTAACTTACTGTTTAAATTTTTTTTTTTTTTTACTATAGGTGTAAGTGTCTAAATAATTTAAGTGTCTTCATTTTATGCAAAACACTTTCTCACACATTTTTTTCCGTTATATGAAGTATTTTCAGAGTTTTTCTTTTTCCCACTTTTCTGCTTGAAAATTAAAAGTAACAAAAGGTCAAAAAAATATTAATTTAGAATTGAATCTAATGAATTGAGTATGATTATTTTTGTTTTAGATAAAAGAAGATATACTGCAAATGTAACAGATTGCAAATTAAAAAATTGCCAGTCGCCACTAGATCGCAATTTTTTTCATAAAATGTGCTCCAATGCTTGTTTTATTATTATTTATTTTATATATAAACATGGAAATATGAAAACTTAATTTTATGTTTGCTGGCTAAAATGTTTATGCATTTTAGAAATAAATCTTGCAATGTTAATCACATTCTGAGAAATCCTTCTAACGAAAAGCATTACAGTAAAATTTTAATCTTTCAAAATTTTCATTTTTTGAAAAAGGTGCCTTGTTTCAAATATGCTTACAACTGGCCATTTGCAAAATGCCTTATATAGTAGAAGAAATATATTTAACTTAGTTCCTTAGTAAACAAAGAAGTGACAAAACAAGAATAATGAGAAAAGTTTTATTTTCCAGGAAATCTTATAAAAAAAACAAACAACCAAATAACTGGCAATAGAGCTTGATTTGAGTGTTTAAATTTAAGAAAAAGTTTTTCCAAAGTAAATATCTTTTTTAAAACTTGCTAAAATATTAGTGATAAAAATAGGCTAGCACCAAATATTGACTATCTTCATATTTTTTGCATTGTTTTGAAAACAATTGATCTGTATGCATGTAAAGGTTACACAAACTTGTATAAAAAATTATGAATTATTTAAGAAAGAATCAGTTTTTTTGTTCTCATCACTGAAATTCTTGTTAAGAGTAAGTCAATTATCAAAATCATTACTTTTTCTTTGCTTTTATGATTTTGATCAATTAAAAAAAATTTGGTATAAAAATTGCTTATTTTGATCATAAATTTTTGGATTTGGTAGCTATCCCATATAAATTTTCTTGCAAATTCTCCAATTTACTGTGGTAAAGCAAAAATGGTGAAATTTTTTTCTTGACTGAAAATGTGGTGAAAAATATTTTTTATTTGTGATTAAAATTCAATTAAAATATCATTTGTAATTTTAGTTGAGATATTCTAATAAAACAAATTTTTTATTTAATAATATGAAAAAAACTTTCATGTTCACTGTGTCTAATTATTACCAATTTAATTTAGAAGAGATAAAAAAGTTAAATGTCAGCATTCTGGAATAAATGCATTATGACTGCAGAGTAAATATATGTATATAAATTTATTATTTTTTATGGTAACCATTTAAAACTGTCCCATTACAATATTTTTGCTGATTGTCCAATAAATATTTATGCCACAAACCTCAGTGGTTCAGACTACCAAGTACAACACAGCTAATCATACATTTCTATGTTTTTTTTTTCTTCAAATTTTCCAAATCTTGGGTTGCCCAGTATATTACTAACTTTGACAGGTAGCCATCTGCTTCAGGAAGACATGAAAAAAATTGTCGAAATTTCATTGACAGCAATGATGCTTGAATTATGGTCTTGGCTACTTATGGTATTGTGGTAATAAGCACCAATTGTGCAGTTTTCAGAACCGCAGCCTTGCCTTGTGGCAGGTACTATAGTTACAAAGTAAAGTCACTTGGGATGAATAGTTTTGACTTAATCTTGGAATAAATCAGGGTGAGTAAACCAAGCAGCACCTTCATTTCTTAATTGCACCCCCCATTGGAATTGTGCTTTCACTTGTAACCATTGCAGCACACAACCCTAGACTCGACACAATAGGCTTTTTGCAACCCATTTCCAGAAATGGATTTGAATACTTGATGTTATGAAATTTTTCAGGATAGCTGCATTAGGTGGACTTTGTTTGATAGCTAATAATTCAGTTGCACAGTGTCTCCCAAAGTGTGGTACGCGTACCCCCAGGGGTACGGGAACAGTTTTGCAGGGGGTACGCGTTCTTATGCGAAATATCTTACAACAAACGAAAATTTCACAAATTTTAATTTAAAAACAAAGCCAGCCATGAAAATTTACAATTAGTGCTGTCTACAGTCAGTTATGATTTTTAACTTTTGTGAAATTTTTTTATAGTAAAGGTTTGTAATAAATTCTACTTATTTTGATTATTTCAATAAAATGTAATTTTTATCCTTAACATTGAATTTTTTACCGAAAACTTTGTACCAAAAAAGAAAAGCAAACATATTTTTAAAAAAATACGTTCATTTTTTTATTAGTGGTACGCAGCATTAAGAAAAATTTAGAAAGAGTACACAAAAGTCATAAGTTTGGGAAACACTGCAGTAGCGAGTTCCAAACTTTTTTTTTGTAAGTGTAATTATATATAATGTTTCAATGAAACTTAATACTACACTTAGGAAAATAACTCTGTTTAATTTTGATTAACGAAAACAAATTAACTTATGGTTTAAATATTGAAAATCACATAAATAAGTTGAATTAAAATAATTTTATTTCATAAAATTTTTATGTTATAAAATTACATAAAATATCAAGATTTCTTAAAAAAGTATAGCTTTCTACCCCATGAAGTTTCCCCCAAACATTCTTTTAAATACATATCACAATGTGTAGACAAAAACAGAATTAAATGTTCAGAAATGTTTCTTATTTTCAACAACTGAACGTCAAACTTTTCTCTATGTAAGCGAGTCATTCTTCTGACTGCTGATCTATAGCATTTCCATTCTTGCGGTTCAATAAGCAAATGCTTAGACAAATTAGATACAATTCTAAGAAAATAATTAAGTCCATCATCACCATTATTTAAATGTATCCACATAGTCGTAGAAAAGCATGTAACGATATCAAATTCAGATTTCTTATGTAGCTCGAGGTATGACTTCAGTTTTTGTAGAGCATTCTCGTTCATGATATCTATTTGTTCATACGTGATATTTGCTTCATTTTTATTTGATTCATTGCAGCGTGTAATGAGGACATTGTCGATATCTATCCCAAGCATATAAATTTGTCTGTTTGGATATGAAGTAGCCAGATGCGAATAAAGTGCAACAGTTAAATCCTATAAAATAAAAAGTTACAAAAAGTTAAATTCATAGACTGAGCATTGTTTTAAATGAAATTGGGTTCATGATTATTTTTTTAAATCATTTATTAATTCATTGTTTTTCAATTTTTAAAAACACAAACTTTTGAAGAACAAAACAGTTTTCAATAGATTTAAATTACAGAGGTTCCTTATTGATTGACTTGTACCAATTGATGGAAAGCAATAAAACACATTTTTAAGAAGTCAAATCAAAGAAGATAATGTGATATAGGGCAAAACAACTGCAGTTTCTATCATATACAGTGTACTCCTAAAGCGTTTTTAGAAGGCAGTCTGCCTTTTAATGATGTGCCGTCTTTACCCTATCCTATCAAAATAATCCACCATCCCTTAAAAACACTGCCTTTTTAGGCATATTCCATTTTAAAAAGATTTAATTCACAGTTTAAATAATAATTAACACTGGTAAAATGATCTGTGTTTATAGGTTTAATTCTGATTATACAATTAAAAATATTTATTTTGCCAGGATTATTTTCAACTGTTTAAATTTTTATAAGTTTCTCTTAAGTAATTTTAAAATAAATTTTTTTTTAAAAAAAGGCATTGTTAAATGTTTATTTTCTCATAATTTCCAGTTTAAATTATGAAAAAAAAATTTTTTTTCAAGTTGTTTATTAATAATTATTTCTTTTTAGTTTGCTCTTTAAAAAAAAAAAAAAAATTGTGCACAGTAATTGTCTTTGAATGTCTTTAATTATTATTTATAAACAACAGATTTTTCTCTTATTTTGATAATGAGTGAGAATTATTTCTTGAAATACACAGATAAAAAAGTATAAGAGGGTAATTTAAAAACTGTTGAGGATCAAATTCAGTTAATACACAATTTGATGTATTTTTTGGATGGTAAGTGAATGCCCTTTTCTGTGAGGAAACACCCTCCACATTTTTATTCCTTGGGAGAACTCTGTATTACATCACATAATCACTTGGGGTTTTAAATATTTCTTATGTATTGTTAAAAAATTGTTGTTTTGTGATTGCCATTCAAGTAAAACTTTTCAGTTTTTTTTAAAAAATAAATTTGAGCATTTACGTCAACTACAATCATCAAGACACCTAAAAAATTTTAAACCTTCAAAGTTTTCTTTAAAGAAGAAAAGAAACGATCGCCTGATGGTGGCTTCGGATTATAACTTAGAGTTGGTCCCTTTCCGTGACATAGTTTATTAGTTTCTAGCGAGTGACTATTCCCAAATCCTAGCGATTATTTTGAAGTAGGTACTAATACAGAAATCTTTCCAAACATAGGATATATTAAATAAACTAGAAAGTATGCAGAGTTATAGAAATGTAGCCACGTACACCAGAATTGCATCCTATATCCAAACAAACGATGGGTTCGTGATCTACTTTTATATTTGATGGTAAGTCACTAGGCAGGGCTTGTAAACGCTTAGAAACAGAATTGAAAGTGTAATAATTGATAAAATTTCCAAATCGTGCAGCTCCTGGTTCAAATTCATTGCAATTGCTCGAAATTATTTTTACTTCATTATTGGAATTTGATTCCATAGTTCAAATATTTAATAAATTGTGTAATATGATTATACAATTCATTAACGAGTTTATTATACGGATATGTAAATATTTGACATTAATCGCGCTTAATTTAAAGCTATATTTCAACTAAGAAGTGGGACTTATTGTTTACATCAATCAATATTGATAGAGATTATGGTAGCTCTCGTATGGTTTCCGCTTACTTAGTTTTGCTCAATAAAATAAAGCCTAAACGATGACCTAGTTTCAAGTTTCAACTGACAAATTAATGGTGCTGTCATCTAGTGACGATTAGAAGAAACTTGAACTTTCCTTTCGTTAAATATGTAGTTTATTTTTTAATGATAGAAATTATATTTCTTTTTTTATATAGGCACTTAAAAATGATGAAAATTCTTTTTAAATAACTAGTTTTTGTAAAGCTAAACAATTAAAATTAAAAAATTCAGCACTTGAAGTATTTAAATTCTCATTGTTTAGAAATTTAAAACAAAATAGTATTTAACGAAATGAGGATCTCTATGCTATGGCATTTTCTAATATCCCAATGCTAATGCTAATTTTTTTAAGAGAATCAAACAGTTCGAGTTTATATTTTCCCCAAACTACTCAACCAATATCGTCATAATTCATGATTTTGTCATTTAAAATTAAATTGTCAAAGAGGATAAAATTTTTCTATCCATTTTAATTCATGTTTTTAGTAAAATCATTATTCAATTAAATAAGTTTAAAATATTTATTGTTGTTGTTAATTTACGTCGCACTAGAGCTGCACAATGGGCTATTGGCGCCGGTTTGGGAAACATCCCGGAGGATGATCCGAAAACATGCCATCACAATTTTGATCCTCTGCGGAAGGGATGGCACCCCCGCTTCGGTAGCCCGACGACCTGCGCGTGAAGTCGAGCACTTTACGGTAGCACAGATTAACGAGGACCAATACCGCACACCCTCGGTCCCTACGCAGACTGATCCAGGTGGTCACCCATCCGCACACTGACTGCAGCCAGTGATGCTTGACTTCCGTGATCTGCTGGGAACCGTGTCTAAAAGACCTGTTTAGACGATCCAATTTCTTGGACAGAGATTGATTGATATTGATGGAAACTTGTTTTGCTTTGAGCTTGGATCGTGTAAACAAACATCCAAGAACTTGGTCCAACTTCTTGGACGATAGTAGAGTATGCACCGTCCTAGGTTTTGTGACGTCAACAAGCAGGCATCAAATTATGACATTTTGTTGTCTGTTCTCATATATTTTAGTCCAAATAAATTGATCTGTTGCGGTTTATTTGTGTTATCGTGATTTTATATGAATTTATTCAGTAATTTTAAAGTCATATAAGTATGATTTTATAATGTTGAATATGAACATTGCGCATGCGCAAGTGTTTCTCCCGTCCAATCAGTGACATTCAAGAACTTGGATAGTGTCAACGAATCATCAAATTTCTTGGACAGAGAAATCCGTCCAATTTCTCGGATACAAGAAATAGGACCGTGTAAACAGGCCTTTAACGATCAGTCCACTGCGGGACCAAAATATTTATCAATCGCTTATTTAGTCCAGGTATAGTGGGAAACAAGCAAAAATGACATCAACGGATATCTTCTATTGTCATTAAAAATCAATAAAGAATATAAATCAAATCTTAATAAGGACTAATATTAGAAATTTGTAGAATAGTTGGTGGCATCCTAACCTGCTCGGTTAGCTCACCAAGCCGTTCTGATATTTTTCTCTAAAAACAAAATATTTTAAATTATTTTTAAAGTAAAAAAGATAAAACAAAAATAATTTTATTTAAAAAAATATATTATTACTATAATTTTATGTCAGAGCATTTGTTTATATGTTAATCTTAACGTAAAGCTATTTGAACTTTTAACAATCTTCTTATTGTGTCACACAATAAGAAACAATAAAGAAGAAGTATTTTTCCTTTTTAACAAAATGTAACAATATCCTTACAACAATTCCAGTTGGAAACTGTTTTTCTCGCTCTTGAATTAAGTATTTTTTGTTTTTGAAAACTTCAATGTTAATGTTAAAACTTATACATAAATACAATTAATATTTTTCTTATTTCTAATTAACATATTTATTATTTATTTTTTTTGTTGTTGCTTTTCATCATGTCAAATGCCCGTTTATAAAATGGTGACCTCGAGACTCGAGAGAGATAATTAAATATTCTTACAATAATGGACAAATATTTATATAGAATCGTGACTAAAAACTTTTTCTAATTGACTGAAATTTTCTATCACTATTTTATGATGCTATGTTTCTAAAATACATAAAGAGATTTCTATTNAAAAAAAAAAAAAAAAAAAAAAAAAAAAAAAAAAAAAAAAAAAAAAAAAAAAACAAGGAATGCGAATTTTTCTTAATTTTAAATGATGCAATTTTATAGGGGGGAATGCAAATTATGTATTAAATTGGTTAAATACTTGAGTTAAAAAAGTGAAAGAAAGTCGTATTTTTAAATTTTTAATTACTAAAAACCATTTAATCGATTTCCATCATATTTTGATTTTTATTATTTAAAACTAAGCAGATTAAAACATTATACAAATGTGCATTCCTTAAAATTCAATTGTGTTTATCTCGTTAAGAAAACGAAAATAATGAAAATGATTAACTACTTTTTTTTTTCTTTGTGTATTCACATTTTATAATCGTTTACCAGCATTTTTTTATTTGCCTCAACAATCCGAACATTACGCAAAAGAGTGAAATTAACATAATTGGATATAAACTTTCGACACTCATATGCGGAGAAAAAAAACTCTGTTTAATTTAGTTCAAGATGTTCTTCTGTGTACTGAAAAAATGATGAACATAATAATGAATGAAATACAATAATGAATCTTAGAAAATATTAGATTTCTGTTTGTAGCAGCAAGTGTTATTGTTTGCTCCCGAATCGACAGGAAGACGCATAAAAAAATTCATTATTTTATCGTCTGCAATTATTATTCCAAACATATGTACATTTTTATTATTAACATGACGAATCACAAAAAATAATAAAATTTAAATTATTTCTCTATTATAAAACTCAAGTAATTCATTAATTGA
Organism: Parasteatoda tepidariorum; assembly: GCF_043381705.1. NCBI lineage: Eukaryota > Metazoa > Arthropoda > Arachnida > Araneae > Theridiidae > Parasteatoda > Parasteatoda tepidariorum. The sequence continues at coordinate 16,853,566 of NC_092206.1, forward strand.
ATCTATTAAAGAATATCAGATGTCGCACACTAGATCCAGCTGATTCACTGCGATAATTTTTTCAACCTTCAAACATTTATTAAAAAGATGAACAAGCGAATTTATAATTATTTTCACTATTTGATTTTATTTGAGTTAAATGAAATAGATTATTATTTTTTTAATGGTTTTTCCCAATTATTTGAAAACTGTTATCTGCGTGGAAGATGATGTATGATTTACTTTATTAACCATCACTTAACAATGTTTTTTTATTCGCTACGTGCTGAGAACTCAGCTCAAAAATATATCACTTAGATAACTTTACATTTCAACGAAATTGAACAGAATAATTATGGCTTGCTGGCAACTTTTCATTGCACTTCTGTTGAATTTGGGATTGACTTTAAGTTTGTCGGTACGTAACTTAAAGCATAAGCTGTTGTAATTTAGATAATGTATTTGTGTTATATGTAATCATGTTTTAATGAATCTAAATTTACTATTCTTTTTTATCAATACGATTGGACTATACGAGTTTTAAATTTTTTTTTATAGCTCTGAGTTTATAAAGGTTCAGATTTTAAATAATTCGAGTAAACCTGTTTTAAAATTTATACGTTGACAATTGGTAATTAAGTATACTTGATTTTGATCGTCCTATAGTGTAGGCAATATCTATGAATCTCCAACGCATTTGAACTGTTCGTGACATAGCAGTCGCAATCTTTGCACGTAAACACTTCGCCGACCGATCGGGGAAGTCTACTCCTTTTGTTAACTATCTGTACAAGACCGATAAGAGAGATCTCCCTGACGTTTGGCAATAGTTGTAGCTGTTAAAAAATACGCTGTGGCTAGCTGTAACTGAAGAGCAATTCGTTCGAACGGCAAAGTGTATTATGCAGCCAAAAGAGAGGCGATCTAAGACGTAAAAAAACATGTAAACAGTTTGGTAACAAACTGTTTATGTACAAGATAAGTAAACAATTTGTTGCCAAATACATCTGCAGCCTTCCTTCTTAAAATACCGTTCTTAATCCATTCTTAAAATACTCGAAAATCACTATTTTGAGATCAGAGTAATTTAAAGATTTGGCAAAATAAACAAATGTCACGATGTTAAGAAAAACTGCATAAAAATATTTTCCCAAAAATTTCAATTCTATTAAGAATGTAACTTTCCCAGGAAGCTCTTTGATTATCATGTGAAATTTATGAGATCTCTAACTTCAAAATCAAAAGTACCTGGTATTTTGCAAAATGTTTGTCCCTCAATTTTTGAGTGAAAATTTTTCGATATTTTTTCTCAACCCCTCTCCAAAAAAAGCATTGTTTGTGAAGGGTAAAAAAAGAGAGAATTTCACATTTTATCAATCGAGAAATATAATTTAAGTGTTTAGGAACGAATCGAGGCAAATGCTTAGATTTAAGATGAGCTTCCATCATCTAATATATATA